>NW_007252255.1:769831-853501 GCF_000164805.1 Carlito syrichta | reverse complement strand
CTACAATAAATCAAAAATCAGCTGGGCGTGGTAGCGCGCACCTGTAGTTCCAGCTACTTGAAAGGCTGAGGTGGAATGATCACCGGAACCCAGCAAGTCGAGGCTGCAGTGGCTGGGAGCGGCCACTGCACTCCACTCTGGGTGACAGAGTGAGACTCCAACTCAAAAAAAAAAAAAAATCTGCTCAGCCTTAAAATGAATATTCTGGATATTCTCTACTGATCACTTCATATGTGGCCAGCAGGACAATTAAAAGGAAGGAACAATTTGATCAATGGTTGAAGAAGTAGAGCAAGATCTTGATTAAGCAATATCTGTCAGTGGGATTTCAGTCTTTATTGAAATGATGGAGTCCTGGGGGAACCCCTTCAGGTCCCCACTCTGGGAGCTTCTCTGTCCTTTCAATAAATCCTGCTTTCTCGAAAGAAAGAAAGAAAGAAAGAAAGAAAGAAAGAAAGAAAGAAAGAAAGAAAGAAAGAAAGAAAGAAAGAAGCAAGAAAGGAAAGAAAGAAAGAAAGAAAGGAAAGAAAAGAAAGAAGCAAGAAAGGAAAGAAAGAAAGAAAGAAAGGAAAGAAAAGAAAAGAAAAGAAATGATCAATCTGCAATCCTTTTTTCATCATTGTGTTTTGCTTATAGGAAAGAAAGTGTTTTATGTTTGTTTGTTTGTTTTGTTTTTACTTTTTGTTTGGTTAGTTTGGGTTTTGGTCAGTACATAGATCTCTAGAGCAAAAAGATCTACAGCCAGACCTGCATGGAAATCAATCCTTAGTTTCTGTACTTTGAGCCTGATGCCAGGATTGGACTTTGGATTATTTCCCTTGGGCAAGGAGTGAATGTATTTGCAAGCAAAAATAATGAACTTAATGGCTATCTATTCTCCCTCTTGAGTGGAGGACGCTTCTCTCCTCATGGATGAAAGGTGTAGCTGTGAAAGTGAGTGTCACTTTTGGCTGATGAGGATGAAAGGAAATTACTTTAAGAACCAGTATGGATAATAACTCTTTATCAGATACATGGTTTGCAGATGTTTCCTTCCATTCCATAGTTTGCCGTTTCGTTCTTATTGTTTCCTTTTTTAGTTTGATGTAGTCCTGCTTGTCTATTTTTACTTTTGTTGCTTGTACTTTTGGTGCCATATCTAGGAGAACATTGCCAACACCAATGTCATGGAGCTTTTCTCCTGTTTTCTTCTAGGAATGTTACAGTGTCAGGTTTTAAACATTTGTCTTTAATCCATTTTGAGTTTATTTTTGTGTATGTTATAAATGCATGTATTTTGTGTATGGTCTGAGTCCAATTTTATTCTTTTGCGTGTGAATAACCAGTTTTCTCAACATCATTTCTTGAAGAGACAGTCTTTCCCCCATTGTGTATTTTTGGTACCCATGGTTAATCTCCAAAATAGATAAGAAACTCTTACAATTTAATAGCAAAGAAAGCAAAAACTAAATAGCTTCAAAAATAGAGAAAGGACCTGAATAGATATTTCTCAAAAGAAGACATACAATTGAACAACAGGAACCTGAAAAATGCTTGATACCACCAAGCATCAAGGAACGACAAATTGAAACTATAATTAGCTACTATCTCACACCTGTTAAGATGATGGTTTTTATTTAAAAACAAACAAACAAACAAACAAAAATGGCCGGGCTCGGTGGCTCAGCCTGTAATCCCACGCCTTTGGGAGACTGAGGTGAGTGGATTGCCTGAGCCCGCAGGTTCGCGACCCGCCTGGGCAGGTGAGACCTCATCTCTACAATAAATAAAAAAAAAAATTAGCCGGGCATGGTAGCGCATGCCTGAAGTTCCAGCTCCTTGGAAGGCTGAGGCAGAAGGATTGCCGGAGCCCAGCAGGTCGAGGCTGTGGTGGCCAGGAGCGGCCACTGCACTCCAGTCTGGGCAACCGAGTGAGATTCCAACTCAAAAAAAAAAACAAAAACAGATGACAAGTGTTAACGAAGATGTGAAAAAGGGAACTCTTACACACTTACACATTGTTAGGGGAAATGTAAAAATGTTATAACCACTATGGAAAACAGCTTGGAGATTCCACAAAAAATTAAAAACAGAACTACCATATTATACAGTAATCCTGCTTCTGGGTATATATCCAAAAGAATTGAAATCAGGATCTCAAGGCAATATCTGCATTGCCACGTTTATTACTGCATTATTCTCAATAGCCAAGAAATGCAATCAGCTCAATGTTCATCAACAGACGAATGGATTAAAAATTATTGTATAGACATTCTATCAAATATAATTCAGCTTTACAAAAGAAGGAAATCCTGCCATTTGTTACAACATGGTTTAACCTGGAGGGCATTATGTTAACTGAAATAAGCCTGGCACTGAAGGATAAATGCTGAATGATTCCACTTTTATGAGGTACCTAAAGTAATCAAACTCCAAGAAGTAGAAAACAGATAGTGGTTACCAGGGGCCAGAGGGAGAAGTAAATGGAGAATTGTTCAACTGATATAAAGTTATAGCTATGCAGAAATTTTTATTTCTAGAGTTTTGCTGTGTAGCATAATGCCTGTTGTCAATAATTCTGAACTTTAAGATTTGTTAAGAGGGTCGATCTCATTTTAAGTATACACACACACATACACACACACACACACACACACACACACACACACACACACACACACAAAGATAATTTTTGAGACGATGAATATGTCTGTGACCTTGACTGTGGTGGTTGATTCACCAGTGTATACATGTGTCCAAGTTCCTCAAGTTGTATACATTAAATATGTGCCGTTTTTTGTCTGTCAATTATACCCCAATAAAGTTTTAAAGTTTTGTTTAAGTCAGTTAGAAAGAAAAAAAACCAAATAAACTAGTGTGTGCTTAGTCAAGCTCTTTTTATATGTCAGCTTTTATGATTGCAGAAGAATGCATTGAGACAGAACCTCCTGCTGCCTAAATTCCCACGTGCCTAAGAGTGACTACCTTACTGACCAGCCATAAACTTAGGGTGGGGCACAGGAGGGTAAATGAGAAACAAACTTTGCTGTTTTCTAGACAACTCAGTTAGTTTCAGTTTGTCAGTTTCCCCTGCAGGACTTATCCTATTTTAACTAATCCACCTACTATTGCTCTCATAGCCTCCTGAACCATCTTACCATTTGGGATACCACTAATTTTGTAACTTTTTGCATATTGGGGTAAGAAATGGGCCATTATAATTCATACTGGAATTTGGGGTTGGGCCAAGCAAGCATAGATATGAGCAAAACTTCAGAGTCATTTATAGAACCAAACTGGAGATGGCAGAAAAGGAAGAGGAATGTTTCAGTGACAGGGAAGTCTAATACTTGGATTTGAGTCTCTCCATCATCTTTGGGATGGTGAGTGCCTGTCTCCTCATGTCAACCTCAAGGGAGTGTTGAGAGGTGCTGTTCTTCTGGAAAACGTCTGACCTGGGCTATGTATCCCTGCTTGCTTTAGGGGCAAAAGGAATAACAAACCCCTAAATAAAAATTTAAAGAATAAGAACACCTTGGAAACAAAGTGTTTAGAAGAATTAAAATTTCCAGGACTTACAGAGATATTAAGAAAAGCAAAGAACTTCCCATGGCATATGAAATGGGCATTTGGGTAGAACTTCTCTGGGTCTTAAGAGCATGATGATCTCAGCTGATATCCATCTGGCTTATGTTTATTTAATATGTATCTCCACTCCTGTTCCATCAGCTCCTTGGGTTCAGAGTCAGGTCTGACTTGTTCAATGTCTTTGCTCTAGTGTCTACCAAAGTCCCAAGTATAAAAATAAGTGATGATTGAATGAATGAACAAATGAGTTGATTTATTTATGTATAATTTGTCTTCACTCGGGCGTTTCAGATGGGCAAAAGCTATTTCTTATGTTTTTCAATGTTTATTCTAAATAGAAAAAGTGCCAGTATTTTTGGAAGTTTGGGTATCTCACTAAACTCTTCTTTCTTGGTTATTTGTTTTAGTAGTCATTGTCATTGTTCTAATACTTCATTTGTTTGATTGACTTCCTTGTGTTCTCAGAAATCAATGTCTCTTCCTGGAATGTGAATTGCTATCTGTGAGGCTACAGGAAAATAGCAACAATAAAAATAGTCAAGCGGCAAATACAGCTTTTGAGGTCAGATTTGTGTTCAAACCTTAGCTCATCTCAACACAATTTTGGGCAGGTTCCTTAACTACTTCAAACCTTTGTTCCCCTTTAAAAGGATAGTGATGCATCCTGTAAACTGTAGTTTTATCATTGCAATTAAATTAGACAATATGTTCAAGGCACCCTGAAAAGTAGTTGATGCTTGGGAGATGTTCAAACAATACTGGGGCATGCTGGTAGGAACCTAATGCTGCAGTCAGAAATGAGGAAATCTTGTCCCTAAATTCCACACAACTCAAGCATAGAAAGTCCTGGTATTTGCATGCTCTTGTTCAAAAATGTATTATTGTAATGTAATAAGGTCTTTTCTAATATTTTACTACCGCTATTTTCATTATTGGCTGGTACAAGTAATTTAAGATTACCCAATTCTGCTAGCATTGTTTACTCTAAGAGAATCATGGTTTCTCAAAACAAAGACAGGCAGACAGAGAGGGGAATTAAAAAAAAAAAAATTAAAGGGAGTTTTGAAACCTGGACTCTTCATAAATAAAAACAAAGAAAAAATATCCTCTCCATTGAAACTTTTATTTATTTGTCTGAGTTCCGGAAGTGGGGAGGTAACATGGGGAAAGAATGAAAATAGGATGATGCTATCATTCTGAAATATTTTTGGAGTTTACAGCTGACTTTTAAAATGTACACTCATGACACTTAGATTAAAATTTAATTAAATGGGGGAGCAATCTAAGATGGTGATTGAACTGGTGGGCGTGTCAGAGTTTTTTTAAGGGCGAGTGTCCATAAAGACTGTCTGCGTGTGAGGAAGTGCAGAGGTGGGTGAGCGAAAATCTGTCTGAGGGGAGACTTGGGATCAAGCACCCAGGGCTCCCCTCCAGAGGCAGCTACAACCCACCACTGCTCTGAGATTGAAGCCCCTGGGCACAGGATCATCCACCAAATCTAGGAGTCTCTCCAGAGGAGGCAGCAGAGATCAGCTGATTCTTAGCACTTGGTACCTGGACCACAAAACCTGTGGCAGTGGGCTGGGTACCAGCCGTGGGAACTGTGGAGAAGGCATGCAGAGGAAATTTGGAGCTGAACCCCATGGCAGGTGTGGAGATGCTGACCACCACCATTTTCTCTGTCCTGGGACTGAACAGAGACCTGCACTGGCCTGCCCTACTCTGTTCATCCTCCAACCTGAGATACAGAGGCAATCTCTGCAACCCTCTGGCATTGACCATCACTGGCTCAGACAGGAAACTTCAGGAATGAACAGGAGAGACAGATGCCCCACCCCCACGCTGATCCAAGTGGGAGACCTGGCAGCAGCAGCAGTGAATGAGTGGGGTGAGTCTGGATCTGATTCACCCTTCTCCTCCAGCAGTCCATGGGATGTCTGACCCATGCTGAGAGCAACCCAATCAGACTGCACTGCAATTCAAGCAGAGGGAAGGGGCTGAGTTCTTTTTTTCCTGTTTTTGTTTATTTTTATGCTTTTGTATTGATTTTGGTTTTTTTTTTTAAGTTTTTTAGTTTTTCTGTTTGTGTATGTGTATTTTTGAGGGTGCATCATCAGTTTTATTCTGTTTGGATGTTTGTTTGTTTGTTTTGGTTTTGGTTTTTTGTTTTTCTTTGTTTCTTTGTTACTTGGTGTGCCTGTCTGTTTTCCTTCTTCTTCTCTCTCTTCTTCTCCCTTCTTTCTTTTTCCATTCTTTTCCTTTTTCTTATCTCATTTTACTTTCAGGGGGCATGCATATGCCCCCAGCACATGGACAGATTGCAAGGTGGAGGGAAGTGGGTTCTAGTCAGCAGATACTGTTATCTGCAGATAGCTGAGCCACAGCTCCCCAATCACACCTTAATCAAATCTCAGAATTGCAAAAAACACAGCCCTCCCATTCCCATCTTGGCTTCAAAACTGAACAAATCCAGAGGATCTATATAAGGAAGAATAGGGGATTGAGCAAACAGAAGTGAAAGCTACCCCTCCATCACTGTGCAATGGAATTAAAGAAGGTGAAAAAAGGAGGAAGAAAACCATCCCAGATGAAGGAGAACCAAAGAAACCCAAAAGTCCCATCCAAACTTCTGGGAAGACAGCCCCCGAGAATACAGACTTCAGGACTCAAACAATGAAGAGCCTTCAGAACAAATGAGCTCAAACCACAAACCCAGATGTCAAGTTATTAATAGAGAGAATGAATAGACATGAGGAGAGACAAGAGAAAAGAATGAAGGAGTTGATAACTGAGATGACAGCAATAAAGAATACAGTAAACAAAATAAATAACAAACTGACAAGCTTGAAAAGCAGAATTAACCAAGCAGAAGAAAGAATCTCAGAGCTTGAGAACCAAAATATGTAACTAACCCAAACTGCTAAAAAAATAAAAAAGAAGCTTAAAAAGATGGAACAAAGCCTCCAGAAGATTTGTGATAATATCAAGAGGCCGAATCTAAGCTTAATTGGCATTCCTGAGGGAGATAGAGAGATAGAGACCACCCTGGAACAAGCATTACATTAAATTATTCAAGAAAACTTCCCTCATCTCGTCAAAGACATGACAATTCACAGAAGATATTCAGAGAACCCCTGTAAGACAGCAAATGAGAAGACCAACTCTTAGACTCATAGTAATTCACTTACATAAAGTAGGTATAAAAGAAAAATTTCTAAAAGTAGTGAGAGGAAAAAATCAGAGTACCTACCAAGGAAGACGAAGTAGAATAGCAACAGGCTTATCTATGGAAACACCACAAACTAGAAGAGACTGGTGTCCAATCTTCAAAATTTTCAAAGATAAACAATTCCAACCATGAATTTCCTATCCAACTAAGCTAAGCTTCATCAGCAATGGAGAATTAAAATCCTTCTCAAACAGACCAGTTCTACAAGAAACATTTAAGAAAGTATTAAGCACAGAAGAAAGAAAAAAAAATGACCACACTCTTCCCAAGAATGCAGGAAAAAAGATTGAAAACACACACATTTATCAACCCTCAAATAAAAAAAAAACTAACCAACCAACCAAGCAACAACAACAAGAAGTTCTATAAGAACCTCATGAGAGGAATAAACTCACATCTCAATAATTAGCTTGAACATGAATGGACCAAATACACCACTGAAAAGGCATAGAATGGCAAACTGGATTAAAAACAAACAAACAAACAAAAAAGCATGATGCAACATTATGCTGTCTTCAGGAGACTCAATTCACCAGAATAAACACTCACAGGCTCAAAGTTAGAGGGTGGAAAACAACTTTTCAGGTGAATGGGACATAAAAGAAAGCAGTTGTGATTTTAATATCAAACAAAATATCCTTTAAGCTATCAAAAATTTAACAAGGTAAAGAAGGTGACTACATAATGATAAAAGGTTCAATTCATCAACAAGAAATATCCATCCTAAACATATATTCACCCAATATAGGAACACCAACTTTTATAAAGCAACTTATAGGCAAACTAAAAAAAAAAAAGATATTGACTCTGTTGTAGCTGGGGACTTAAATACCCCACTAACAACCCTAGATAGATCACCATGGCAAAAAATTCACAAGGAGATCCAGAACCTCAATTTGTTCCTTGACCAAATTGTTTTAATAGATACCTACAGAAAACTCTACCCCCAAATCATGGAAGATACATTCTGCTCATTACCACATGAAATTACTCCAAGATCAACCACATCCTTGGCCATAAATCAAGCATGAACTAATTCTATAAGATTTAAATACTGCCATTCACCTTCTCAGACCACAGTGGAATAAAAGTAAATATCAACACCAACTAAGTTCCCCACAAACCCACAAAGATATGGACACTAAATAGCATGATGATAAACAACTCCTGGATCAACAGAGAAATCAAAGCAGAAATTAAAAGATTTCTGGAAACAAATTAAAATAAAGACATATCTTACCAAAACCTCTGGGATACAATGAAAACAGTACTGAGAGGGAATTCATTTATTTACAAACATACATCGAGAAATTGAAAGATCACAAGTTAACAGGCTCACAAATCACCTAAGAGAGCTGGAAAGACAAGACCACTAAAACCTTAATTTCAGCAGAAGACTCCACATCACCAAAGTAAAAGCCCAAATACAGGACACAGAAGACAAAAATATCATAGGAAAAAAAAATCAATTAAACAAAAAGCTGTTTCTTTGAAAGGATAAACAAAATTGGTGGACCTCTAGTCAGACTGATAAAGAAAAAGTCCAAATAAACACAATCAAATGCAAAAGACCAAATCACAATGTATTCCAAATAATGCAAAAAAAATTATCAGAGATTACTCTGCACACCTATATGGAAGCAAACTCAAAAACCTAAATGAAATGGAGGACTTTTGTGATATTACACAGAAATTGAGACATTAAACTGACAAATATCAACCCAGGAAATTGACTCTGTCATAAGAAAACTACCTACAAAAAGTTCTAGACCAGATAGCTTTCCAGTGGAGTTCTACAAAACATACTAGGAGGAGCTAATACCAGCCCTACTGAAAGTATTCCAAGCAAGATGGAACTCTCTCCAAATCATTTTATGAAGTTAACATCACACTGATACCCAAACCAGATAAAGATCCAACACAGAAAGAGAACCACAGGCCGATATCCCTGACGAACATGGATGCAAAAATACTCATCAAGATTCTAGCAAATTGAATCCAGTGACACATCTCAAAAATAATCCATCATAACAAAGTAGGCTTCATCCCTGGAATGCAGGGCTGGTTCAACATCTGCAAGACCATAAATCAAGCATAAACTAATTAAATACATCAACAGATGTAAAAATAGGATTCCTATGGTTACATCTTTAGATGCAGTAAAGAGCTTTTGATAAAACCCAGCATCTCTCTTGAAAAAATCCTAGAACATCTAGACATAGAGGAAACATGCCTCAAAATAGTAAGAGTCTTCTATGATAAACCCACAGCCAATATATTGCTAAAGAAAGAAATTGAAAACCAAAAAAAGACAAGGCTGCCTACTTATACCCTTCCTGTTCAATATAGTGTTAGAAGTCCTAGCTAGGGCAATCTGACAAGAGAAGTAAATCAGGGATATTCAAATAGGAAAATAGGACGTCAAGTTATCCCTCTTTGCTGACAACATGATTCTATACCTTGAAAATCCAAGATAATCTTTCAGAAACTTTCTTGTACTGATAAAGAACTTTGTCCAAGTCTCAGGGTACAAAATCAATGCACAAAAACAGTTGCATTTTTATACACCAACAACAAACTGGCAGATAAAAAGCAAATAAAAAGCACAATCTCATTCACAATAACAACAGCAGAAAAGAAATATCTTGGCATCTTCCTAGCCAGAGACGTGAAAGGCCTTTACAACAAAAACTACAAAACACTACACAAAGAAGTCTGAGACAGACAAATGGAGAATCATTCAGTGCTCATGGACTGCAGAACCAACATTGTTAAGATGTCCATCCTACCCAAGGCAATCTTCAGATTTAACACCATACCCATTAAATTACCAACATCATTCTTCTCAGACCTAGAAACAGCAATCAAAAATTCATATGGAGACATAAGCAACACGAATAGCCAAAACAATCCTTAGCAAAAGAAACAAAGTGGGAGGTATAACACTTCCAGATTTTAAACTTTATTATCAGGTTACAATAATCAAGACAGTCTGGTATTTGTACAAGAACAGGCATGTAGACCAAGGGAACAGGATAGAGATTCCAGAAGCAAAACCTCAATTTCTCAACCAACTCATCTTTGATAAAGCCTCCACTAACAACCACTGGGGGAATGAGAACTTATTTAGTAAATAGTGCTGGGAAAACTGACTGACCATATGCAAAAGATTAAAACAAGACCTCTACCCATTACCATACACAAAAATCAACTCTACATGGATCGAAGACCTAAACAAAAAACCTCAAATTCAGTTGTTAGCCTGTAATTCCAGCACTTTGGGGTGTCGAAGCGAGTGGATAGCCTGAGCCTGTGGGTTCAACACCAGCCTGGGGAACTTGTCAAGACCTCGTCTCTACAATAAATTTTAAAAAATTTCCAGGCAAGGTAGTACGTGCCTGTAGTTCTGGTTACTTGAAAGGCTGAGGTGGAAGGATCGCCACATTTCATCAGGCCAACACAGGGGTGGCCATTAGTATGCCACTGCACTCCAGCCTGGGTAACAGAATGAGACTCCAACCCCCCAAAACAAAAAACAAACAAAAGATTTCAAACTATAAGAACCTTAGAAAATGTAGTAGCATTCTTACGGAAATTGGAATTGAAAACCAATTCCTGATCAAAATTCCAAATTCCTATGCCATAAGAGATAAGATTGATAAGTGGGAACTCGTCAAACTGAAAAACTTCTGCAAAGCAAAAGAAACTATCAAGAGAGTGAGAAGCCAGCCCACAGAATGGGAAAAGATATTTGCCAACTGTGTATCTGACAAAGGCCTAACATCTAGGATCTACATGGAACTCAAACGTGCTGAAAAGAAAAAAAAAAGCCCTATTAAAAAAGTGGGCAAAAGATATGAATAGACACTTTTCAAAAGAAGACATACGAGCGGCCAACAGATACAGGAAAAAATTCTCAGCCTCACTAATCACCAAAGAAATGCAAATTAGAACCACATTGCGATACCACTTAACTCTAGTCAGGATAGCCATCATCAATAACTCAAAAGCAACAGGTGCTGGAGAGTATGTGGGGAAAGGAAACACTTTTACACTGTTGGTAGGAGTGTAAACTAGTACAATCTGTGTGGATAATAGTTTGGTGATTCCTAAAAGATCTATAAATTGACTGATTTTTAATCTAAAATATTTTAAAATTCCATATGACCTAGAGAATAGGGAATAGACCTGGGAATAGACCTGGAGGAACTCAAATCACTCTATGAACAAGATACCTGCATGTGCATGTTTATTGGAGCATTATTCACAATAGCGAAAACATGGAACCAACCATGCTGCCCATCAAAAGTGAACCGGATTTTAAAAATGTAGCACATATACAACACAGAATATTGTGCACCATGAAGGACAAAATTATGGACTTCACAGCAACTTGGATGGATTTACTCAGTGATCTGTGACAGAAACAAAGAACGGTGTACTACATGTACTCATAGGTAGGCCCTGAACAATTATCATAATACTATAAAAAAGGAATTGGCAGTAGTGGGAAACTGCCAGGGGAGGGATGGAGGGCATACTTCAACAATAAATGTAGCTGATTTCAATCCAGGCGAAGTGGGAATTAAAGTGAGACCCAAACTTTACCTGTGCAATGACCATTTGTATATCTACTCCTGAATTGTACCCCACATCCTTAAAATAAAAAAAAATATATTTTTAAAAAATTTGTTAAATATTAGATTAAATGGGAAACCTGAGAGGATCATTGCCATCCTGGGCTAGGTAGAGCTAAGATATTCAGCCACAGGTGAGTATCCGTGATCACTGCAAACAATCATTAATCCCACAGAAAGCTAATACCCTGAGAACGATTGTACTGTGATGCTACGGAAATATCGGTGACCTACTACCAGGGGAAGCCTAGATGCGGGTCTGATATCAACAACACAGACTGTGAAGTTTTTTCTGTCTTTGGGATCTGGGAACCAAATCAAAATTAAGGTGACCCCACCCAGGTTGTGGGATACCACAGAGAGCCAAGGGATTCGCTGCAGTCTATAACAAGAAAGCTACATCACAGACACAGGTGGGAGGCCATTACTCATGACACCTGAGCTAAGAGCAGGAAGTGGTGAGTTCTTAATAAGAAACAGCAACTTTCTCATGGCTGTCAGCATAGTTCAGAGATGAGACTGTATGCTAATTAAAGAAGTAAAGGAGTTAATGAGAAGCCTGTCCCTCAGTCCTTGTCAGATTCTCTAGGATTTGGAAAGTCAGGTCCTTTAGGCCACAGATTCCATATTTTAGTACCTTTTGTTATGCCTCTTGGCCTAACTCAGAGATACTTAGATGGTAAGTGGATGTTAGCTTAAAAAGAATGAGTTTTTATTTAAGAAGACACTTTGGTGTTCATATGACATATTTTCTTTTTGACTAATCAGCAACCTAATCATAATCCTAACCCATTAAACCCTTTAGCTGGCTCTCCATAGCCTACAAGATGGTGCCAACATTATTTCAGCTGACATATTCAAGCTCTGCTATCAGCTAGAATCCTTTTCTGTGTTTTCTCTCAGATTCTATGTACAGGTCATGTGAAAGCTGCAGTAACTGTAGCTCAAGAGTGAACACATCAAGGCAGCAATGAAATAATCAGCTCCTCTCGTCAGCACCCACAGCTCCCACACCCCCACATCCTGCCCTGGCCTCCCAACCACCATGTTTGCTCCTAGCTCTGATAGCCTTCTCAAGTCTGGAGAGTGACTTGCTTTTTCTACCTTATTTATGTTTCTTGCCCACAAGCATGATATTCTCAAGCATCTGAACTACGAAAAATGCTCAGTGCATATTTGTGCAACAAATTTTACTGTAGCCGTCCCAGGTTCAAAACCATCCAGTAAGCACCACAGTTCCTCCCCCAGACTAAGTTGACCCCACCCCTCTCCCCACCAAGAATAGTAATGTTAGAAAAGAACTATTGGGGACTGTGAGGGGACATCCCAGATGGTTCAAGAATTTGAGACAATGTACATCTTAAAGTGCTTCACACATTATTTTGTTTCTATTAAATGGTACACACTCACATGCACATAATAATGGCTACCAGTTTCATATTATCTCAATTCATACAGATAACTCCAAGAGACAGATTTTTCCTCTTGCTTCAGAGACATAGAGAGATTAAGGAATGTGCCCGAAGTGCAACATGGTTAGAGAGTGGTGAAGCCAGATTTACAATATGGCTCTTTTGGGCTCGAAACCTTAGTCTTTAACTTCGCCAAGCCAAAATGCCAAGACCAGCTGTCACGCTCAACCTACCATCTTAGCACAGAGACTTGCCTACAGGAGGAAGATCCATGTGGAACAAGACGTATGTTCTACTTTATTCTCTCTTCAAGGTCAAATGAGAACATGTATTTGAAATCACTTTGCAAGCTATAAGGCACCCTACAGAGAGTATGTGTATGCATGACACATAAATATGAACATATCCCCACAATTTACAAGCAGTGTGTGGTTCATATTAAATATTCAAAACATGTTGGATATATCAGGAGTGTCTATCTTGATATACTATTCATAAGTTACCAATATGCCCTATTGACCTTTCATACAAACACATACACACACACACACACACACACACACACACACACACACACACACACCCCCAAGCTCATGTTGCTCTTCTCTCTTGGGAATGTTTGTTCAAGAAGTCAAGGCTGAGGTTCTTTCTGGCCTCTTGCTGTGTCTTAGGGCAGCTCTTGCACAGGTGTGAGTGTAGGTGGGGAATTATTAATATTTTCTAAGCAAGAAAGAAAATGACAAAATGAATAGGAAAAACCACAAAAGCAAATATGTGTGATCTAGCTTCCAAAAAAATATGCAGACAGAAGAGGGAGAAAGTGAAGTTATAGGTGGCTTAAGGAATGTTGGGACACAGGAGAGGAATAAAGGAAAGAAGAGAAAAAGTTGTAAAAATGACTGCACTACACACCTCTTAAAGCTAATGAGTGTAGTTGCTGCATGTTTATCTCCCCATCCTATAAAATACCACACTAGCAGAAATGAGATCTACAGCAGGGATGTGTTAGAAATCTGGTTTTGCAAATGATATTGTCAAATTACCTATAGTTTTGCTCAAACCATGTCCAAAGGTTTTAATCACATGGCTTGTTTGTGTGCACCTATTCCTTGAGTTGCTCTAAATTGCGTGACTTAGAGCATAATGACAATTTTTTGGGTTTTTGTAGCTCTATTTCTGTGAGATACATGATTAAAAACCCTCTTTGCTTTTTACTTGTCAAGCCTTAATCAGCTACCATGCTGAGGTTGCATGAGAGCTCTAATAATAAGCCTGTGCTGTAGAGAAGACAGTGTGGAAACAGGACAGGAAAGTTCTCATGGCACAGATATGGGGATATAGCTTTCTTAAGGTTTCCCCTAAACTCTGAAACTCTCCTGCCTGCAAAATTGTAGTCATAATCTCTAATCAATTAGCTAACTAGCTCCCCCTCTTGAAACTTTACTTTCACATCAAACTACATAATGCTACAAAGCAATAGTCTAAAATCAGACTAATCTTTGTCCATGGCAGCCCTTAGAATCCATTGTGTCAGAAAAAAACATAAATGCCTTAAAATCTGCCCAAATGCAAAAACTGTAACTGTGCCATTATTTTAATTAGGTTTATAGCTTTCAAGTTACCTTTTTTACTTAAAGGTATTTTGACAGAGCTTAAAAAAGTAGGGATTTATAAACATTTTCTGTAGAATTAGCTGAAAACGACTACTGGTTAACGACTTAAGGAAGGAAAAATGGCAAAAGTTATGTCACCTAAAAAATAAGTGTGCTGTCAAAAATGAAGATTCTTAACAAAATGACATGCCACCTGTATTATTTATCTTGTTTTATTATTTTATTTTTGCTTTAATCTGGAATTTTTCTCCCTTTATCTTAAACCAAACACACAAATTTTTTGCCTATTCTTACAACTCAAGCAATGAATCTCTTTATGTGACATACTATATAAAATTCAGAGTCAGTAATAGGCCATTAGGTGGTATAAACATTTCAGAGGATAAGGGGAATAATAGCAAACAGATAAACTGAAATATAATCTGTACCGAAATACTATAACAAAGTCTTATAATCTCTTTGTCAGTGGCTCTTAACTTTGGTTCCCTATGTGTATGTTGCAGAGATCTTAAGTAATTATTGATGCCCAGGTCTCATTCTTCAGGAATTTTGAATTTCATTGGTCTGGGATGTGATCTAGTGCCACAGGTTTTAAAGGCTCCCTACGTGATTCAAATGTGTAGCCATGATTGAGAACTTTCTTTTTAGCTAACTGTACTATATACTAGCACTTCTGACAATACAGGCCTTCTCCTGGTCCTCTTTATTTGCTCTGGTCCTGTATTTGCTCCAATGTATTGTTTTGAACTTCAGAATTTTATCTGCCCAGATGACTCTGATATTGCTTCTAGGATTACTATCCCAGTGTCAGCATTGGCTCACATCGGCATTTTGACCCTACATTGGTGTCTGTTAAGGTTGCCATAACAAAGCACCAAGATTAGGGAGCTCAAACAACACAAATGCATTCTCCCAGTTCTGGAAGCTGGAGGTCCAAGAGCAGGATGCCTACAGGGCTGATTTCCTCTGAGGCCTCTTTTCACAGTTTGCAGATGATTCTCTTCACCCCGTGCCCCCACATGGTCTTCCTTCTGTGTGTGTCTGTGTCCTAATCTCCTCTTCATATATGAGGACGCCAATCAGATTAGATTAAGACCCACACATTGGATGTCATCTGACCTCATTTACTTCTTTTTCTTTTTTTTTTTTTTGAGGGTTTGTAACTTTTATTGTAATTTTATTTTATGTTATTTATTTTACTTTTATTTTTGTTTATTTTTAAAATGTGGGGTACAATGCAAATATTCATTATGCATGTACCCTTGTTTGATAAGGTGTGCCCCCCTCCCCCGGCATATTCCCACTACTGTCGATCCCGCCTCCCCCTCCCCCAATCCCAGGGCAGTTTCCCTCTACTGCCAATCCTTTCCTTATAGTATTGCGATAATTGTTCATGGTACACTAATGAGTGAGAACATTTACTTCTTTAAAGACCCTGTCTTCAAATATAGTCACTTTCTAAGGTACTGGGATCTCAGGTTTCAACATATGAATTTGGTGAACACAGTTCAGTCCATAACAGCTGAAAGGCTGTCTGCACTGGCAATGTGCATGACTTTGTCATAGCTCTTCTAGAATTATGACTGGGGGAAATGTCAGAAAAATCAGAATGCACAAATTATTCCGAACCCTCTTCCTGAGCTTTCTTCTTGAGTCAAATTATCAATCAAAGTAGCAGCCAGCAGGGGTTCCTTTGCAGGCAACCCCTCTTGTGTGGCTACAGCAACCGGCAGAATTAGCTGTGGAATGGCCTATAAGATTCACCTTTCACCTCAAGGATTCCACAAAGTGTCCAAGTGCCTTTCCCCAGGACTTTGGGAAGCAGGAAGCCTCAGCTTCCCAGCATCTGGCAGATTGAGCAGGAAGCTGTTTCCCCAGCTGCCGGTGTTTTAAGGCAGCTCAGCACCCTAACCCTCAACCACCCAACCACCTAGCTGACCACAGTGGCAATGTGTGCACTTCAAGCTGCAACCGTTATGGCCCCACTGTATCACAAGTGCTTCATAAATATGGAAAAGGCATTAAATTTGTGGATGGAAGACATGTACAGAAATGTGCTTCAACTGATGGCAATCAGATTGTACTGTTCTCGGATTTAGGCATCTACTGGGGATCTTTTTCATATCTTCCTGAGGATAAGGTGGTACTACTGTAATCATGCAAAACCCAGTGAATTCAATCAAATCCTACTTAACCGAATTAAATGAATCTTTTTCTGTCAAAGCTAGTAGAGACCCAAGGCTATTTACTTATATTTAGAGGTGAACAAAATCCAGAGAAGGTACATGAGTGGTCTGAAGCCACACAGTGAGCTAGAGTCAGAGCCAGGATTAGCTCTGCATTAATTCACATATCACAGGCTTCAAATCCACAGCACCTCGCTTTAGAAAGATGGCAAAACTGGACAGTATTTTGCCATCTTGCATTTAGCATATCTCTAAATAGCACCTAATTCTTAAAAATGAACGGTAGTACGGAGTTTGAATTTTTAAACGCACAGTCCTTCAGAAGAAACCACACTGCTTGCAGGAGAGGGAGAGAAGGTTGCTTATAATAAAAGAGCTGGACTGAGTTTCCTGATGGCCCGCCACTCTCATCTCCTAACAACCATCTGGATTGTCTGTGTGGAGGCCAGATTGCCTGTTATGTCCACCAAGTGAGTTGCCTTGCCCTGAAAAACAAAATGCAAAACATCAACCAAAGAAACCTGTCATCTCCCTGGCTTCCTCTGTGGAAATCAGCTTTCTTCCCTCTTCCACCAGAGGCCCAGTAACTGAGCTCATCTCTGCAAATCTGGAGGGTGACAGCTGCCAAGGGGGACATTTGGACAAGAAGCTGGTGGGCAGGGAGAGGACTACAGATAAGAAAGCCACAAGGAGGCATTTCAGCATGGTGTTTCTCTCGCACAGTCCCTGGTAGTTTAATAAAACAATACCTGTTTATTAGTTGGATAACAAGCCACTTATTCCAGTTTGCTTTGCTGAATAGAAGGTGGAAGTTTGGGGTTGCTTGTCTGCAGAGCACCATACTCTGCAATTCCTTTTCTTTGTTTCTAAGAATAAGAGAATCACTGAATGTCTGAAAATCTCTTCTTAAAAAATAAAAAAAAAAGAGCTGGTTTTACTTGACATTTAATTAGGGCCTTTTGTCTCTGTTTTGGATTAGTGAGTTTTCTCCTGCTTAAGATTGTGGTTATTCTGACTTTCAAGTTTCTTCTGAAGTTGCATTAATTTTTCTGTGAAATTTTTTGTGATGCTGGCCTGGAGGAACGAGCATGCGCCTTCCTAGGATAGAGCTTTGTGATTAGTGGATACAGCAGCACAAATATTTTCCCAAGAAAAATAGCAGCCACTTATCAAATCAATTGTAGCAATTTTACATCACAGGCCTGTGAATTTTATACCTATTCATAATAGATCTGTCTCAAAAGCACACAGTGGAATACATTTTTGCCAACTGCTGTACAGGGGAGACATCCACCAAATCATTTTATTTGCTGTAAAAATTTTTTTGTTAATTTGTAATTGTGATGACACATATTACACTGATTGCCACACCAGGGGAGGGCATATAATTAGACAATCAGATAAAAGGAAAATGAAAAAAAATCCCCACTGCCTTTAGGATTTACCTTGAGCTGTTCTTTGTAGGTAGAACATGGTGAGGGCATGCTAGTTCATTGAAACAAGAAACTATTTGGAATAGTTCAGATAAAATTGTATCATAAGGATCAGAATCTAATTTATTTATTTTAAAAAACATCATCTTGCTTTTTTACATATAGATTTCAGAGGTGTGCTTAAGGGCCCTGTATGAAGAGTATAAAAATTTATTCCCAAAACAAATTCTAACTTCCAAAACTTCGTGCATATGAAACATCGTGCCAGACGGAGTGGGGAATAGAAGCAGGGAGATATTGACTGTTATTGAAGAAACACTAAGCAGCAATCTCAATACCCAGGACACACACACAACACATACATATATAAATAGACACACATACACAGCAGCAGTCACAGTACCAGGACACACACATATATAAATATACTCACCTATTTCATAAATCCAAGTTACACACAAGTTTGTTTCTGTTTTCATTAAGTTAAACTGTTCTCTGCCTGCAGTGACTTTTTCCATACACGCCAGCCTATCCCCACTGCCACCATTTTGGTGAATTCTTTCTGTCTTAAAAATGGTGACTGATAGCATGTCTTCTAGAAAGGCTTGTCAGCCATACTCTTCTACCTCCATCTGACTGACAGCTCTTTCATTTGCACTCCATTAATTCCCTGGGCATTTCTTCATAAACTTATATTATGGCACATACATGGTCATCCTTGGATTAACCCACAAAGTTACATCTCTGAGGAGTCTCATTCTATTAAATCTCATCCTAGCCTTCATCTGACACAACCAGGACAGGAAGGGACCCGTGTCCATCATCAGGGACTCTCTTGGAGCCCAGGGCTGACCCAGAGTCTAAGGTGTGTGATGTTTGCAGAACTGACATGGAGGAGGAGGAGAAATTAGAGTCAAAACTTGAGTCTGGTAAGGATGGAAACAGTATGTATATATACCAGGGGTGCCAAAAAATGTATACACAACTTACGCAATATTAAGAGATGTTTGCCAATATCAGAAGTGTCTGGATGCTGATGATAACCAATTAGAGCACTTTGTGTAATTGCAGAAGTCAAATGTGCCCTGTATTCATCTTATTGAGTATTATAATTTTATTTTATTTTATTTTTTTTTAAGTGAGAAAGCAGGATTTATTGAGAGGACAGAAAAGCTCCCACAGTGGGAGGGGATGAGTATAATAATTATAATACCGTTGTTTTTCCTTTCTTTTTTTTTTGAGTTGGAGTCTCACTCTGTCACCCAGACTGGAGTGCAGTGGCCACTTCCGGCCACTGCAGCCTCGACCTGCTGGGCTCCAGTGATCCTTCTGCCTCAGCCTTCCGAGTAGCTGGAATTACAGGCATGTGCTACCACGCCTGGCTGATTTTTTAATTTTATTTTATTGTAGAGATGAGTTCTCGCCAAGTTGCCCAGGCGGGTCTCAAACCCGCGGGCTCAGGCAATCCACTCACCTCAGCCTCCCAAAGAGCGGGGTGACAGGCTGAGCCACCGATCCCGGCTATTTTTTCCTTTCTTAAAATGTTTATATATATTTTGGCACCGTGTGTGTGTGTGTGTGTGTGTGTGTGTGTGTGTGTTGTAATGACACATTACACATATTGTATATATTATATACATATATATAATAAATTGACCAATTACTAGCATTCATTTGTATTCCTAATATGTATATGAAATGTTGCAGCAGAGTAGTTCGAAGTAAGTGTTACTAATATAGATTCAAATTACAAAAACAAATAAATTACTCAGTATGTGGAAAACCCAATGATATTGCTGGCTATAGTTACTTCTCAAGTGGGTGATAACAGGGTGTGAAAAGATATTATAGGATGAGGAAGGGAGGAGGAGAAGGAAAAGCAGACATTAAGGAAAATGAAGACAGAGGGACAGATTTTTTTTACTGCTGAAATATATTTGATAAATATATAAAAGAAAAATATTCTGATAAAATACAAAACATAAAATAATTTCATCAGTAGTTAAGTGGAATTATTTTCACATTTATTTGAACTGCTAAAACCACAAAACACACAGTTAAAGAATAACTAGGGCATTTATTGTAATAATTGGGTCTTGTTCAGGATAAGCCTGCGGTTTCATTTTCATGAGCAGTACCCAGAATTTTGAGGTCATGACTGAAATCTAAAATGATGAGTTAGTAGATATTTCAACACAGTTTTCTGTAATTATTTGAAATGTCATGGCAGAGAAGATAAGCTTAAAGAGTTAGGTTGACTAAATAGGTTAGATTTTGAAAGAATTTTTACAAAATCTCTTTTTTCCTTGATATTCAGGAAGAAGCTGTTCAAAACAGATGATTTTCTAAGGGAAATACGTTGTCAAAATACATTTTCTTTTAAATATTAGTTGTATTGTATTGAAATAGTACTGAAATATTATGGAAAAGATAGTATAAAGCATGTAAATATGTCTTTTAAAGGGGAGAGTACCACAATCCCAGCATTATGATAAAACTACATTCAATTTGGCTAACTTTTCACCAGCCTTTTATATAAAGAGACAACTTTAGATTATGGTATTTATAGCAGCATGTAAATTTTTTTAGCTTTTTGTTTTGAAATAATTATGACACATTCTAAAATAATGTAAAATAGCTATTAAAGTAGTACAGCGAGATTTCCCATACCTTTCTTCCAGCTTTTTCCAATGGAAGAATTTCTACAAATGGTGCACAATATCAAAACCAGCAAACTGACCTTGATGCAATCTACAGAACTTATTCAGACTGCATCAGACTGCATAAGCATTTGTGCACTTGCCTATGTGTTCCATGTATATTACTTTGTATTTTCTTTTTGCATGAAAGAACCTCTTTAAAGGTTCTGCCCAGTATTCATAATTACCAAGCTTCTCAATATAAAAACCTTACAGGTCGGGCATGGCGGCTCAAGCCTGTAATCCAGCATTTTGGGAGGTGGAGGCGAGAGAATTGCCTGAACCAGCAGGTTCGAGACCAACCTGGACAACATGGTGAGGCCTCATCTCTATAATAAATCAAAAAATTAGTCGGGCGTGGTAGTGCACGCCTATAGTTCCAGCTGCTTGGAAGGCTGTGGTGGAAGGAGCCCAGCAGGTTGACGCAGGGGTGGCTGTGAATGTGCCACTGTACTCCAATCTGGGTGACAGAGTGAGACTCCAACTCAAAACAAAACAAAACAAAAACAAACTTACAGAAGAAAATAGATAATATACACACACAAACACATACAAGACTTCATCCACAAGACTTCAGTTTTCTGCAAGTATTGTCATCAATATCATGAGTTTCCATCTATCTAGAGTCAGAATTTTATTTATTATTATTTTTAAAGTTGGGTCCTTGACCAAACAATTTGTTTAATGCTTGCTACCCTGATGGACAGTGAGTTCTATAGGGAGAGAAAAGGTCTTTCTTTATTGGCTATTTCATCCTTTCAATATTGGAAATTTTATCTAATGATCTTTCTGGTGTTCCTAATTTATGATACCTAAGGGTTAGTAGATATTTGTGAAATTAAATTATTATCCAGCAAGCATCAAATATAGATCATCAAATTTTTAGCCTGGAAATATTTTCAAATTTATTATGTACTGTATGTAATGTCAAGAATAAATAACTCCTTCCCTTTAGGTGGACATGAGGATTGAAGAAAGATAAATTCTTGGTCTGGTTATAAAAATCCTATGCTCTGTATGGAATACATAGGCATCTCAGTAGTGCTCTGTCTAAAATGTGATTATATTGAGGTAAGACAGCATCCAGGTACTTTTCAGGAGGACCTAGAATTGTTGCTTTTTGGCAAAGCATAGACTGGCTCTTCATTTATGTATCAGTTTGGCATTTATAAAGTTCTTGCATACAGCAGAAACTTGATCTGCTAAAAGATATGAATTTTATGATTTACTAAAAAAGAGACAAGAAAAGCTATAATTAGAGAAAGAATTCTTGCTGGATAGAAGTAAACACCAGGAATCTCAGAAAGACTCCTGAAATACCTGTTAACACACTAATTTTGAAACATGTATTTATTAAGCAATGCATATGTGTCTGGTGTTTTACAGAGATCTGGAGCGACCACACGCAACAGGACAGGTGTGTGAAGACCGCGGTGTAGGAAAAGGACAGGTAATATGTTTTTTGCAATTTTCCAGTAATGCCAGGGTAGAATAAGTGCAGGATGGATCATAGTGAAGGGGTATTTCTCACTGAAGTGTATGATTAAGAGGGTTTCAAGAAGTTGGCCAGGCTCAGTGACTCAGCCTGTAATCCCAGCACTTTTGGAGGCTGAGGCAAGTGAATTGCCTGGGCCCGTGTGTTTGAGATCAGCCCAGGCAACTTGGAGAGACTTCGTCTCTACAATAAATTTTAAAAAAATTAGCTGGGCATGGTAGCGCATGCCTGTAGCTCCAGATACTTGGAAGGCTGAGGTGGAAGGATCACCGGAGCCCAGGAGGTTGATGCTAGGGTGACTGTGAGTGTGCCACTGCACTCCAGCCTGGGTGAAAGAGTGAGACTCTTAACTCGAAAAAAAAAAAAATGCGCGGGTTCGAGACCCGCCTGGGCAGCAAGACCTCATCTCTACAATAAATAAAAAATCAGCTGGGCGTGGTAGCGCATGCCTGTAATTCCGGCTAACTCGGAAGGCTGAGGCGGAAGGATCGCCGGAGCCCAGCGGGTCGAGGCTGCGGGAGCCGGGAGCAGCCCCTGCACTCCAGTCTGGGCGACAGAGTGAGACTCCAACTCAAAAAAGAAAAAAAAAAAAAATGATGACTGCCCATAGCTCAGATTGAAATGAGGAAAGCAAAAGGAAACAGATCACAAACACACAGTGGCGTGAGTGACAGGGCCAAAGGGCAGGATGGAAGAGCTCCAGACGCATACTACAAGGAGACTTCACAAGTGAGTGATGATGGAGTGAAATGCAGAAAGATACCTCAGGGTGAGGGCAGAAGGAAGAGAAGCAGTTACAGAAAACATGAAGACAGAGGGACCTTTTTACAGATTTATTTATTTCTGAGTCTATTTCCTTCCAACCAAGAAGACTCTTTATACTTTGGAAGCATCTGCCCTTGACTGGAAGGGAAGAGATGTAAAACAAAAAAAGTGATGGTGACTTTAACAGGGCATGCACCTGGAGACTATACCCCCTTTTTACAAGTCACTCATTCATCTCCTTGTGTGCTCAGAGGGTAGTTTCAGGTCCTTGCTCATTAGAAGGAAGGGAGCTGGGGCTCCAGGAGAGACACTAACAGACTCTTTTTCCCTTGAAATGGGCAATCTGGGTGGAAACAGGTCTGCTATCCTATGTGATGACTGGCCATTATAAATGGACGCCTTACCAATTCAGGTTGATGGAGACAATCAGCCTGATCAAGAGGGGCTCAGAGACGCAGGAGTGGTCGCAGGAGTGGTCAGAGAATGAGGCCAACCATGCTGATAGAGAGATTAAAGGCAAGCAAAAAATGAAGCCATGTAGATGAGTTCACTTGAATTCACTAAAGACAGGTCACGTCCTGAAGTTGGATAGGGAGACTGTGACCAAGCTTGGATTCAAGCACGAGTTTTCCAATTCTTAGTTCCAGTTCTCTGCCAACCATAGGAGAGACTTCTAGAGGGACCAAAAAGGCATGAGAGTGTACCCCGTCCTTGTTCAGGTGGGAAGAGCAGGGGATGAGAAGCACCAACCCCTGTGCCCTCAGTGCTTTCCTGGTTCCCTGTGTCCAGCTCTTTCCTCTCTCTGTGTTCCCTTCCTGCCCACAGACTCTGAATTCCCTCACCTCTAGACACCCCCCACCCTGTGCAGGATGGGTGCCTGGATTTTGCTTCTATTGCTATAAAATGTTCAATAGGTCCTCAGACTCCCTAAAGGCTCAAGAGCTTATTGGTTGCAAACTGGGTTCTAGAGGCCACACATAACCCCAGAAGATGAAGTCTTCACTTACTCAAATGGAGGAAGCTGCATTTTGATGTGGATTTCTGGACTGTGACAGAGTCAGCCAGCAGGGTGTCCCAGGCAATGGGGTCTCTCATAGGGACATCTCCCCAGGGCCTGAATTTTGGCTGTGGGAGACAAGGTCATCTTATTTTGCTGCAACTGATCAGAGATGAAGAAAGGCAGTTTATAGTGGAACTGGGGAAAGGGAGAGAGTCAGCAGGCCCTTCCAAATGAAGATAAACAATACCTCATAGGACACCCTTGCCTTTCTACCATGTCAATGTGTCTGACTGCACTGGGTGAATCCTGTGATAGGAAGTGCACAGGCTTCAAAATCACACAGACTTTGATTTAAATATTACTTCCAGTACACACATAGCTCTCACTGTGCCTCAGTAGTATCGCCTTTGCAGTGGGCATGACCACAGCTACTTCACTGGGAATCCATGAGGATCAAGAGAAGTAACGCACATCAAGTGCTTAATATATGGTGGATGTGTGATACGTTAGTCATTCTCCCTCTGCGTTGCTATTAAAGAATTGGCAAACTTTCCTTGTCTCCCTTTAGCTCATTTCTTAGTCAGTTCAGGCAGCTATAACAGAATACCAAGCTGGGTGGCTCAAACAACAAACATTTGTTTCTCACAGTTCTGGAGGCTGGGAAGTCCAAGATTAAGGTGCTGGCAGAACTTATGTCTGGTGATGGACAGCTTCCTAGTTTGCAGATGGACAACTTCTCACTATATTCTCTCATGGTGGAGAGAGCAGAGAGAGAGAGAGAGAAAAGCAAGCTCTCCCCCTTTTTTTTTTATAAAGGCACTAATCCCACATGAAGGCTTTATCCTCATGATCTAATCACCTCTTAAAGGCACCCCCAATGCCATTGTGTTGAAGGTTAGGGGTTTAACATGTGAATTTGGGGGAGACAAAAATATCAGACCTTAAGAATTCACTCTTCTAGCTGCCATTTTGAAACTCAGTTCTCCTCCAAAGTGCAGTGGGAGTGTATCACTGAGTGTGACTAAAGAATTGGGAGGGGAAAGAGGGACTGAGGGAGATGGGCAGGGGTTAGTAACAATGCGATCTGTTCTGTGCCTTCATGCTCATGGGAAGCAGACAACTAAGATCTTTTTAAAAAGTTGCAAATGTTGTGCTCTGTACAGAAGTCACTTGGAGAAAGAGATGCCTTCTGCAAAGATGCCAAAAAGCAAGACACACAGAGGCAGGGAGAATGTCCAGGAGGGGAGGTGGAAGAGGAAGCAGCTGTTTACCATACTGGGAGCCATGTCAGCCCCAGGTCATGTAGGCTGGGATGTGTGGGTGTGCAGCTGGATTCCAGTGAGTGGCACTCACAGCTCCTCCACGACCTCAGCCCACCTTACCTTCAAAGCTGTTTCTGTCAGCACTAGCTGGGTTATTGAGCCCCCAGGCAGTTGAGTCAGGCCACAAAGAAGGCTCTCTTCCCTTGGGCCTTCCCTCTGTGAGGAAACCATGAACTTTGGGGACTTCTATACTTGAAGAAGACTCTCTGTTGTTGGCTTTCAGACTATTGTTGGAGCATAAAATCTTAGCCTCCTACTGAATTCCAAATGTGTTAGTCTGCTTGGGCTGCTACAACAAAATACCACAGATGGGATGGTTTAAACAATAGACATTTATTTCTCACAGTTCTGGAGGCTAGAAGGCTGAGAACAAGGTGTTGTAGATGCTGTTCCTGGTACGGGCTCTCATTTAGGCTTGTAGATGCCTGCCTTCTGATTGTTTTCACATGGCAAGGAAAGAGAGAGAAAGGAGAGGGGAGAGGAGAGAGAGAGGGAAGAGGGGAGAAGGGAGCGGGAGGGGGAAGCGAGGAGAAAGGAGAGAGAGGAGAAAAGGGAGAAGGGAGACGGGAGAGAGGAGGGAGAAGTGCAGAGAGAGAACAGAGAGGAGAGAGGGGAAGGGAGGAAGGAAACACATTCTGGTTTCTGTTTCTTTTCTTATAAGGATACAAATCCCATTGTAAGAGCCCCACCTTCCTAAACTTATATAACCCTAATTATACCTCCCAAAAGCCCCACCTCTAGATACCATCACACACTGGTGCTTAGGGATTAAATATATGAATTTTGGGGAGACGCAGAAACTCTGTCCATAATACCTACCGCACCTTCATGTTCATTCTCCTAGTGTAGGTTAGATGTTAGGAAAGGAGACTGTGGAGAGAAAGCTTGGGTTGCCTTGACTTAAAAAGTCTTGACAGTCACTGAGGACTGCAAGGGGAGGGAGGGGGCACATGACAACACAAAGAGTACCTCCCTTGTCCACTGCTGGGGGAGTGAGGGTCACCTAGAAGCCGAAACTTCACCTGCGTATAACCTACTTACGTAGTAAATCTTCACTAGTACTCCATAGCTCTATAATAAATAGATTACAAAAGTCTGGACATTGAATGGAAGGAAATGCTGAGCAGACAACTTTTAATGTATAATGATAACATAAATTTATAGCATAAAACATAAATAAGGAATTTATAATTATTTAGGAATATATAATTTTCCAAACTTACTTGTGAGTGGCTGTTTCAACTATCACTGCTTCTGAAGTACCTATCTTTTGCCATAGGAAGGTGAACATTTAGAACACTAAAGAGAGTTATTGGGTATGGGATAGGGTCAGGGAATAAACAAAACTCAAAGCACTGATCTGGGTCTTCTTCCAGGTAAATCTGGTTTGCCTACAAACATAATTATGTGCCTCTTCTCTCCTCTCCCCATCTATTTATTTTATATGTAAAACTGATATCCCATTAAGTGTTAGCTCAATATTAATCTTCATTTATATTCAAATAGCATAGAAAGAAACTTAAAGTCTATTGGTCACTTATTTGTGTAGTACTCATTTTTCTTCTACTGTTTAGCAGAGGAAAATAGGACTAAGAGGTGTTCTTAGGAAATTTTAATGTGGGAATAAGTTGGATGGTGATGTAACACAGAAGCTCTTAAGCAATGAGGCCTATTTAAATAGCCTAGTGGACCGTGAAGAAAGGGGTTAGTAGGGGTAGAGAGGAGGATACTCTATGCTCAGCAATATTCATAGGACTCAGAGTCATGGATGTATAGTTAAAATCCATCATCAGTTCAACAGTATTTAGTAGACTGACCTGAGACCCTAAGTAAGCATCATATAGAATGTCATCTTTATGAAAAAGAAAATGTGTAGTATGTCCCCTACATACGGATGAGTTCCATTCTGAGCGCATGTTCATGAGAACTATTTGTCTATAAGTCCATCAGTTAGCCTAGGTACCCAACTAACACAATTGGCTATATAATACTGTATTGCAATAGGTTTATAATATTTTTTCACACAAACAATATGTTAAAAAAATCCCACGAAAAATAAATAAAACATTTTAAATCTTACAGCATGACACATGACAATGTACCCCAGACACATGAACTCATTTTCGTGATAGGGCATGCAAATGCACATTCCCAACTTCGAAAGTTCACAACTTGAAGGTTCATAGGTAGGGGAGTTACTGCATTAAATTTTTAATAACAATATTTCAATTTAATTTTTGTACCATAATCAGTGTGGAAAGAGGAATTCCTTACTGTACTTGCAAATGTATATAGTCATGCTATCTTCTGAACAGCCTGGGATTATAAGGATATAAGTAACCCTGTGCTCATATAGTCCCAAACCCTGAACTAAAACAAAGGAAGGGAGACACCAGAGAGGGTAAGTGACTTTCTGTCAGTCATGCTTCTAGTTGATGAGCAAGGAAACTAGAGTTTAACCAAGGTCCCTCATTTTGTATGTGATATCGCCCTTTGTTGATTCACTTCCTGTCTTTTCGTTTCACCTGTAGTATTGCTCCCACCCCCATCCACACCCCCATCTCTAGATCTTCCCTCTCTACATTTGTTTGTTTGTTTGTTTATTTATTTATTTATTTATTTATTGCATCAGAGTTTCACTCCGTGGCCCAGGCTGGAGTGCAGTGGCACTTTCACAGCACCCCAGCATTCACATGCTGGGCTCCGGGGATCCTTCTGCATCAGCCTTCCAAGGAGCGGGAACTACAGGTGCGCGCTACCACACCTGGCTAATTTTTGATTTATTGTAGAGACGAGGTTTCACCAAGTTGCCCAGGCTGGTCTCAAACCCGCAGACACAGGCAATCCATTTGCCTCGACCTCCCAAAGTGCTGGGGTTACAAACTGAGCCAGCGAACCCAGCCTAAACTTGTTTCTTATTCAAATAGAAGCAGCCGGGGACTTTCCCTAGTTCTACCTGTCTCCTCTTACTTGAGACATCGTGACTTTAATGAGGATAAAGAACCTGCTGGGGCAGCCACAGTGAAAAACAACGCGCTGATGGAATACTTAGAGCATTAATTCCTAAGTCTGTCTTGACTCAGAGAGACTTTGAGGAGAAGGAGAGTCAAGGGGCTTATAGACTCATTACTTAGAAAAGCATTATGATGAAGAATATGATAGACCCACAGTGCATATAAGAATAAGAATTCACATTCCGTTTTAGAAAAAAGCAGATTTGTCCTTGACTGGATATTGAAATGGTAATAGTAAGAAAGAATTCTCCATTCAGCTATTAATATAAATTCACATTTTAATAAATTGAAGACTGCTTTTAGAAATTGTAAAAAAAAAAAAAAAATTCTTTCCTAAATGATAAGTGATGTGCTTAATTAGACACTACCTTGAATTTACTGGACTTGCTGTTCTTCTGGTGTTTGACATGTTGATGTCAGGATGGCAGGCAGTGTGAGCACCAGGGCCAGAGCTGAGTGGCAGAGGCAGATGGATGTCCACAGTACAGTCAGCAATCACAGGGCTGAGACGTTTAAGCTATCGGAAGACATGGATAGATTGGTGATGAAAAGTTCAGGCAGGTAAAATTCAACATATTAGAAGCAGCTGTAGTATATTAGGTGAAGCATAAAATTCAAGTCAAGCTGCCATGGGTTTAGATCTTAGCTTTATACCATACAGGTTGTGTGACTTTGACAAGGACTTGTCTTTCCTTATTTCTAAAAAGTTAGATGATAACTTCCTTCACATCACGTATTTGGCATTAGAAACGAATAGATTAACCACCCACCTGATAAATAAATGCTACATAGGTCTGAATAGTAAATAAGCAGGCAATAGCAGAGGTCAATGAGCAAATGGTGAAGGTGACCAGATTGTGAGTTACAGGGATATAGCTGGACAGTCGAGTCTCCATGGTCAGAGCTATGGAAAGGATCAAGACTGTTAGTAAGGGGAAGAATTTTTTTTAAAAGTGATATCAAGCAACTGTGTACAGGTATTCTACCTCATTTTATATGAATTCTCATGGAAGCACCAGAAATAAGAATTTTTGTCTCATTTTACAACAACTATAATTGAGAAGCTGAGGCTCCTAAGAGCTTTTCCAAGGATAGGCGGTTGTTTAGGCAGAGAGTGGACAGAACACAATCTAATCTGATCCTAAAACTGAGGATTGTTCAACTACGCTTAGTGCTTCATTGAATCTAACCATTAGGGTGCCAGTTCTGTGCAAGATGAAGTGGATTCACACCTTTCTTATTCTCCAACTGCATGCAATTTAGAGGGAAGTTGTAGTATTAATGTTACGTTAGAAGAAAGCAGGGACTCAAGTCAATCAAAGCTTCCACCGAAGAAACTAGAAAGAAAAGAGAAATATAAACATGAAAGAGGTAGAAAGAAGGAAATAATAAAAAGCCAAAATAAATGAAAGTAAAATTTAAAGAAAAATAGAGAAAGTCCATACCAAAACTTGTTTTTTGAAAACAGGTATAGTTGAAATTGACAAAAACAAAGACACAAATTTACCAATATCAGGGAAAAGAGAGGAGATAGCAGCAGACTCTGTAGGCATTCAATACAAATAAGGAAATTCATCAAGATCTTGGATAAATTACTTAACCTTAATCCTTTTATCTATAAAATGGAAGTATTTACCATAAATAATCATGAGAAGATCATTGTAATGGTTGAATAAACATAGCTAGCTAGATAGATAAAAATGGAAAAGGTACCTAATATTGATAGGTGTTCTGCAAATATTTCCATATTTGGCAACTGTCAAATCAGTGGTGCTGACCAGGTCGTGGTGGTCAGAGGAGGCCAGGAATCTCCATGTTCTGGGCGAAGAAGGGATAATTTATAGAAATGAGGCCTAATCTGAAGCTTAAAAGACCACAACCATGTTGATAGGAGGCAAAAGAGAAGAGAGAACAGAGGGTGCTCAGATAGAGAAATGCTGAGACTTCTTAGCACAGGGAGCACTTGATACCCCTCGTTGGTGGTAAGGGCTGAGAGACCTTAAGGTGAGATGGATTAGAAATGAAGAGGGGCTTCTTGGCTTGACTAGAAGTTTCAGGTAAAATGTTGGTCATGAGGGGTCATTTTTACAGTGACTTGGATCTCTGGGTAAGGTGTGTGGATCTGATTTTACAGGCAGTAGGAGAATAATGACACCTTTTTTTTTTTTTTTAAATACATATATACAATGGAATGCTATGCAGTAATAAGGAAGGACAAACATATGGACTTGGCAAAAACTTGGATGGATTCACAGTCTATCATACTCAGTGATCTATCACAGAAACAAAGAACAGAGTACCACATGTTCTCACTCATAAGTGGACCCTAAACATTTATCATAATATTATAAGAAAGGGATTGACAGCAGGGTACTGCTGGGGTGAGGGTGGGGAGACATAGCATCAACAATCTGAAACCAGGCAAAGTGGGGACCAAAGGGAGGCCCAAACGTTACCTGTACAATGACCACTTATATACCTAATCCTGGATTGTACCCCACATCTTTAAAATAAAATTTAAGCTAGACATTGCTAGCAAACAAATAAAATAAAAAAGAAAGTTCATTTTGTTGTTTAAAATGCATTTAAAAAAATTATGCAGTGAAATTGATTGAACAGTGGGGAAAAGACCTGGACACAAAACAGCGAACACAAGGATTAGGATGTTAAGGATATTTTTGTCTTGGTGTTAATGTCACAGTGTTACTCTAGGGTAGAATACTGCGTTCTTGGATCCAAATCCGCGCACATGCAGAGAGCTGTAGCATACCCCAGAGCTGGTTGTAACAAATACAGTTAATATACACATTTTTGTGCCTAGAGCACTGATTTTCTGTAACAATTATTCTAATAGAATTATTTTCCATACCACACTGATTGCAAATTTAGAGTCTTTACATTCAAACTTTAAATTCAAATGAAAGCAAACACATTCCACTTGAATGCCTGATATCCTAACTAGTTTATTTTTCCTTCATGGATGGCATCTGAGGTCTAGGCTGAAATATCACAGATTCAAATTTTAAACTTTATTAATTACAAGAGTTAATATTAATGGAGGTAACATTTCATGTGTGAGGGAAGCATTGGTAAGCACTTTATCTCCTTCTTACTGCACAGGACCCCTGTAGAAAAGTCTATCTTACTTCCTTGTCCTCCACCCCCATTTTGGGAGGCCTGCTCCATACCTGACACTCTGCTAGGTGTTCGGGGCTACAAATTAAAGCAAAACCCACCCATCCTTGTCCCAGTCCACTTAGATATCTTCTTGCTGCCTTCGCACTCTCAAAAAGCCCCGGGGACTTCATTGCCATTTAAGGCATCCCAAGTTCACTACAATACAGTCTCCGAAGGAGGTGGTCAGCACTTGAACCTGAAGTTTGACTGAGGATGAGTTACACTGCTAAAGATCAGAATGCATTTCTCACTCCTTACTTGGAATCTTTGTGTGAGTCTGGAATCATACACTGATGCTTTGCAATTTCAAGATTATATTCATGTTTACTTCTTCCTCCACATTTCACAGATATCCTTTATTTTTTGTTGGTGGATAAATACCTGCAGGTTTTCACACCTGTTTTCCTTTCAGGAGAATGCAAATCTAAAAAAATAATCATTTTCTTTACTGACAGGTGGATGTTTAGTAAAGTTTCATGGTAATTAAAACCATATTCTAAATATTTAAATAAGCAGCATAAAATATGAAAATAAGTTTATATTTATTAATTTCCTGCACATTACTCAAGAATATCAAATGTTTTTCCTCCAAAACCTTTTGTTTGATTAGGGAATTTGTGAGCCTTCAAATGGCTGTCTTAGAAATTGATGAGTGCATTTATTTTCTATTAGAATTACTAAGAAATTCATACCTAAAAACATACATGTTAGAATAGTGTCCACCACTGGTAGTGGGTGGGGGAGTATGATTTTTTAAAAAAATTCATATAATAATTCTGATAATTCATTATTTGAATTTTATTTCAAGCCAAACAATTTTTAAAATGTGGTTTATGTGGCCATTCTTTTCCAGAGCAAATTATGAAAGAAACAAGAGAAGAATATATAGAACTGAAATAAAGTTCATGCTTATAGGACCATCACACAGAACAAAATTGTACTTTGGAGAAAATGAACTCTGCATGCTACCTTGTTATGTAAGTGGCCTGTGTTTGCCACACAGGTTTTTTTGTTTTTTTTTTCTTGAATTGGAGTCTCACTCTGTCACCCAAACTGGAGTGCAGTGGCCGCTCCCGGGCTGGGCTCCAGCGATCCTTCTGCCCCAGCCTTCCGAGTAGCCAGAATTACAGGTGCGCACTACCACGCCCGGCTGATTTTTTTTTTAATTGTAGAGATGAGGGCTCGCCAAGGTGCCCGGGCGGGTCTCGAACCCGCCAACTCAGTCAATCCACCCCCCTCAGTCTCCCAAAGGCGCGGGATTACAGGCTGAGCCACCGAGCCTGGCTGCCGCACAGGTATTAATATTCAGAGTTGTGAACATTCTGCCCATGCCGACTGAGATGGTCCGATGAAGTGCGGGCATTTAAGCACTAGGGATTTTCTTCTCTTCTTTCTCCTGCAGACTAATTTAAATGGTTAACAGGTATTTTTGTTGTTGTTTGTTTGTTTTTTGAGTTGGAGTCTCACTCTGTCACCCAGACTAGAGTGCAGTGGCCGCTCCTGGCCACCACAGCCTCAACCTGCTGGGCTCCGGGATCCTTCCGCCTCAGCCTTTCAAGTAGCTGGAACTACAGGTGCGCTGCCACGCCCGGCTAATTTTTGATTTATTGTAGAGATGAGGTCTCGCCTAGTTGCCCAGGCGGGTCTCGAACCCACGGGCTCAGGCAATCCACTCACCTTAGCCTCCCAAGGAGCGGGATTACAGGCTGAGCCACTGGGCCTGGCTTAACAGGCTACTTTTTAGACACAAGAAGTGAAGCTTAGATGTCTTTTCCAGGAACTCATCTTGAGCCAATCAGAGCACAGAAGAATGTCACTCTTTTTTTTTTTTTTTTTTTCTATTCCCTGTTAGCAATTTGTACCATATGCCAATGAAAACTGAATTTTCCCTTTCTCTCTCTTTCTGGTATTTCACTAAATACAGAATCTCTCCTAAATAATTATTACCAATCAGTTCCATTTATAGATGATGTGAAACAGAAAGATGTACCCAGAATATTCACACGGCAAATCACACAGTCCAAACGTCCCAAGTAGACATCGTGCTGCAAAGCAGTAATTCTCCTTGACAGACTTGGCCATACCAATCTTGACACTGGGCAAATTAGCCAGGCCAGCAGCAAATAAAAGAAGAAGCAGGTGTGAAATCACCATTCTGCTTCCCAGGATGAATATGTTGTACACTAAAGGGCAATGCACCTGCACTATTGTTTCTGGGGAAAAAATAGCTTTTAAGAGCCAATACTCTTGAGCCTTGATAGAGACAAGTGACTCCTGTGTAATTTGAGTATAAATGGGTCCTTTTTTCTTTTATGATGGTTTATATTATGTTAACTCTTTGAGGAAATGGCTTTAAAGCTCAATTTAAACATTTAACTGCTGCGGTTAAAATAGGGGCAAGGAGGCAGAAGAGGGATGTAATTTTTGGAGTTGCTGTAATTCTTTTTTTTTTTTTTCAGTTGGAGTCTCACTCTGTCACCCAGACTGTACTGGCCGCCCCCGATCACCACAGCCTCGACCTGCTGGACTCCGGTGATCCTTCCGCCTCAGCCCTCCAAGTAGCTGGAACTACAGGCACGTGCTACCACGCCCGGCTAGTTTTTGATTTATTGTAGAGATGAGGTCTTGCCAAGTTGCCCAGGCGGGTCTCGAACCCGCGGGCTCAGGCAATCCACTCACCTCAGCCTCCCAAAGGCGCGGGATTACAGGCTGAGCCACCGAGCCCGGCTGAATTGCTGTAATTCTTAAGGAGCATCTGCATCGGGGATACCACACACAACACAGTAGAACATATCCCTGTGTCCAGAACTTTGTCTGGATTTTTTTGTGATCTCAAGGTAGACGTAGTTGGCTTGGTTCTGTGCTCACCGGCCTCATGGCTGCTGTGGCATGACCTCCGTCCACCCCAAACCAGATCACATATCTCAGAAGGTCAATGTTTAGGTGACCATCTTCAAAATAGTAGTACTAACAGCATTGGCAGGAAATCTCATGAATCCCTATTTTTTCCTATACTAACTACCTTAATGTCTTCTTAAAATACAAGTTTGTATACTTTTTTTTCCCTGACAGCCTTGTTTACTTATGCCATAAACATACAAGGTGAAAGAAACCAAACAAATTTCACTCCCATTACACTTTGACATCTTTCAAAGAGGCTATTGAGAGGGCTTGTGGACAGGAACAGTTCTGCAAGGCTGCCTTTTGTGGAGAAGATTTGCATCTTTAGAGAAAAGTCTTCATTGGCGACATACACAACCAGGCTTTCTCTGAGGCTCCCATCCCTTGTCTAGGAAAGATGAACTCAACCACAGGCTACTACCTATCCTTTCTGAGAGCTACTACCTGTGAGGTTTTATCCCTATAAGAAGATTGCCTTTGACTCATGACTTTCTTTCCTCTTTGCTCCCTCTCATAATGGGTTTTGCCACTTTCCAAACCCCTCTTCTTTCTGTAACCTCAAGAGGGTATAAAACTTCAACCTCCTGGCTCTTTTCTTTGAGTGTTTCTATTTTTCTGATTCCTGCACACATGTATGCATATGATAAATTTGCAATTCTTTTGGCCTGTTAATCTGTTTACTATCAGTTTGTTTTGTAAATTCAAATGATTGAACCTTCAGGGAGTTAAAAGTAAAAACTCCAGACAAACTAAATTTAACAGAGTTTAACTGAGCAAAGGACAAGTCATGAATTAGGCAGCCTCCTGAACCAGAATAAGACTCAGAAAGTCTCCAGTGCATCCACATGGCAGAAGAATATTTATGGACAGAAAAAGGAAAATTACCTACAGAAAACTAGAACTGAGGTACAGAAACAGCTGGATTGGTCACAGCTCTGCATTTGCCTCACTTGAAGCTGGTTTGAATAGTTGGCTGCCTTTGGTTGGCTCAAAACTAGATGATTCACACGAGAGTAGTAACCTTACACATCCAGTGAGGTTATAGTTCACAATGTGAAAGGTTAGAGAGAAACCCAAAATATCCAAGGAGACAGCTTTGGGCTGCACTTAATTTAACAAGGAGAAAAATTAAACTTCCCTACAAAGGTTAGTGGCACACTGGGTAATCTTGGGTTGCCCCCACACCTATATCTCCCCATCCCAGTGCTGCCCTGAGCACTCTGCAGTCTGACCCCCCCCCCCAGTTGCTTATTCTGTCAGTTCTGCCTTTTGTCCCCTCTCCTCTTTTCTCTGCCCTGACCTTAGCTGAGGCAGAGAGAGGGGAGATAGAGAAGAAAGAGCTGCAAATTCATGCTTACTGGGTCAAGCTAGTTGTTCATTAACAATAACGATTAAAATACTTTTGAAAATGGTCTTTGTCCTGCCTCTTTTGCAGGATCTTAGTTTCTGCCTGGGGCAACCTGCTTTGTTCCCTCTGGTAAGTTTCTAATCTAGAAAATGTAATTTTACTTCTGAAAACTCTCAATTTTCTGAGGGAAATGAGAGACGCCTCTGCTGATATCAGCTACTAAGTTTGACCTTCACATATGGTTTTTTAAATTTAAATTTAATTTTTTTTTATTTTTTTGAGTTGGAGTCTCACTCTCTCGCCCAGACTGGAGTGCAGTGGCCACTCCCGGGCTGGCCTCCGGCGATCCTTCCGCCTCAGCCTTCCGAGTACCTGGAATTATAGGCATGCGCTACCACACCTGGCTGATTTTTTGATTTATTGTGGAGATGAAGTCTCGCCAAGTTGCCCAGGCAGGTCTCGAACCTGCGGGTTCATGCAATCCACTCACCTCAGCCTCCCAAAGCGCGGGATTACAGGCTGAACAACCGAGCCTGGCTATATGGTTTGTTTTTGATAGAATCCCTAGAATCTCACTGTCAGCTCCTTGCCTAGATTTCCACTGCCCTTGCTGAGGCCTTTGAATGTGTATCTTGTATATCAGAAGGAGTTTCTCCTTAGCTGGGAGAGCCACCCACATCTGCCCAGGTGGATACGCCTTGTACCTGTTCAATGTCTGCCCATATCTGCTCTGGAAACCAGCTCCAGCCTGGCAGTGATGTAGCAGGCAGTAGACTATACACCCTCTTTGCCAATGCTTCACCTAGGTGCTATCTCACTTTCTGTAAACCTTATTACGGTGAGATAGATTGATTATAAATGAGGACACAGTGCTCTTCTTGATAACATTTCTAAGTCAATCAACAAACATTCCCTAGCTCTCCACCTTGTATTAGGTAGGGTGTTAGACCATTGGAATAAATAAATGAACAGCATTTGCTTCTGCCTGAAGACCTTACATACTAAAGCTGGGATGAAGCTGACTGCACTGACAGGAAATAAATGCACATTCATGATGATTGCTTTTCTATGGCATCTTTCTGTGGCAATGTCACCTATTAGCAATGTTTCTTTTCTCTTATATAACCTGAAGCATTGGACTCTATGCTTTTTAAGGTCTTTTACACTTTAAAACTGTATAATTGTAAGTGTCAATACAGTAGTTTATTTTTATTTTTATTTTTTGAGTTGGAGTCTCACTCTTGTCACCCAGGCTGGAGTGCAGCGGCACACTTACAGCCACCACAGCCTCTACATGCTGGGCAATCCTTCCTCCTCAGCCTTCCAAGTGGCTGGAACTACTGATGCACACCACCACACCAGGTTAGTTTTTGTGATTTATTGTGGAGACGAGGCCTCACCAAGTTGCCCAGGCTGATCTCCACCCCCGGGCTCAGGCAATCCTCTCACCTCGGCCTCCCAAAGTGCTGGGATTACAGACTGAACCACTGCATTTGGCCAATACAGTAGTTTTTAAAAATAGTGTCCTAAGCATTTAGAGCAGTATTGTCCAGTAGAATTTTCTGATAATGCAAAATTCTGAATCTGTGCTATTCGGTATAGTGGCCAATAGCCGCATATGGCTGGTGGACACTTGAATTGTGGGTAGTAAAACTGAAACAATACAATTTTTAATTCTATCAATTTTAATTCATTTACATTTAGGCATAATAGCCACATGTAGCTGGTGGATATCATATTGCAAAGCACAAAGGAAGAGGGAAGAAGAAGATTATATATAACTAGTATTCTTCAGAATGGCTATAATACTGAGTGATCTATCACAGAAACAAAGAACTGAGTATCTCATGTTCTCATTCATAAGTGGATCTTGAATAAGCTTGAACAAGCTTTAGTCAATGTCCTTATCATAACACTATAAGAAAAGGATTGACAGTAGTGGGAATCTGCTGGGGGAAGGAGGGCACACCTCATCAACAAGGGTACGTGCATAATGAATATTTATATACCTAACCCTGAATTGTACCCCACATCTTTAAAATTAAAAAAAAAAGAATGATTGGAATTTTAAGACAGAGAGGAGGGAAAAGACTTTTAAATAATACCCTTACATTTTCAAAAAGAGTTTTATTTTCCTAAGATAAACAACTACATAGTGGAATTTTTGTTGCCCTTTTGGTAATGATTGTTAAACAATTGGGACTTTTGAATCATTTACTTTGGGCAAGATGTAAACTACCAGAGAGAACTATTTAAAGAAACAGCAGACTGCAAAGTGTTTATTTTTTATTTTGAGTTGGATTCTCACCCCATCGCCCAGGCTGTAACACAGTGGCATGCTCACGGCCATTCCAGCCTCAACCTGCTGGACTCGGGCAATCCTTCCACCTCACCCTTCCAAGTAACTGGAACTACAGGCACACACTACTACACCCAGTTAATTTTTTATTTATAGTAGAGATGAGGTCTCACCAATTTGCCCGGGCTGGTCTTGAGCCCTCAGGCTCAGGCAATTCACTCACCCTGGCCTTCCAAAATGCTGGGATTACAGGCTGAGCCACCGAACCCAGCTTGCAACGTTTAACTTTAGCAATTGTTGTCTGTCTTTTGCTAAAATTGTCTAATTCCATGGAGGACAGGAGATAGGATATGGATACTGGCTCACCCAGCGATATATCCTTAAGATGAAGACTTTGGGGTTTCTGCTGGCAGAATTGAATGCAAGTTATCTGTGTCTCATTCCATGGTGGATGGAGAGAACACTTGCTTGGGAGTGAGAGTCGACTTTGACCTGAACCCACCTCTTAATTAGGTGTGTAGCTTTAGTGAATGTCCTTTATTTTTGTAATGTCTAATTTTCTCAATTGAAAATTAAGGGTCTCTAAGAATCTTTATTCGGCTCCAAGGTTCTAAGACTATTTTTTCAGGTCATTGGTAAACAATCAGTATCTTTAGCGTAGGTGCTGTAAGAAGAGAGACTCAAGGTCTTCTCTGATCTCTTCTTCTATCATTGCTGATACTCCAGAGACTTGGGAAGAGAGAGACTTTGTATTCTAATATCAGTTTCTAGATCCGATATGGTCTTCAGTAAGTTATGTGGGGGCTTACTCTGTTATCTTGTCTGCAATCCAAGAGAATATAATGATTTCCCAGAGTTGATTGGAAATTAAACAGTGTGACCCCTATAAAACACTGGACCAGCATTATGTACTAGTGTGGAGTTGCTCAAAGAATGCTTCCTCTCTCCTTCCCTCTATCTGGGCAAGGAGACTCAACATTAAATTATTTTACTAAATGTAAAAAGCCTTATATTTTAAGGTTAGGGAGCAAATGATATCTTTCCTAAAATCTGATATGGTTTACTTGAACAGTATTCATGTAAATCAAGTTGTAAATTTTAAAACACTGATGAAAAAACATTGGAAAATAACTTCCAATGTCTGATGCACTTGCAATTAGGAACCTGAAATGGGAGGACACATTTGTAACATTTTATTTTTTATTATGCTGTCAGTAGGGTAGTACAATAGCACCAAAGTGACATGGCACCAGAGAATGACGATTTGGAATGGGGCCATTACACCACCTCACTTTTCCTAGGGGGGCACCACTGCCTCACACGTGACTTATGTGTGTGAGAAGGGGAAAGGGAGCACCTGTGTAGGAAGAAGCTCGCTTTATTCTCCTGTGTTGTGTGTCCTAGAGGGAAGCAGAAGGATCTTTTAGCATACTTCATTTGGCTCTCCTCTCCTTCAGAAATCAAAATGGCACCCTCAGCTGAAAATGTGTGCACCGCTCTTATTCATGCTGCTAGGGAAACAAGAGAAAATTGAATAAAGATACATGGGGCAGTTTCCATACTTCTGTAATTTCCCCTGAATTGCTCACAAAGTGACTATTATTCTCTTCGAATTAAACATGGGGCCATCTGGGGCATAGATATGCAAGAAAGATTAAAATGTAACTGTACAGAACCTATTCTTCAAGACGGATTCATGCTTTTCTGTTGTGTGGAGAACTGAAAGATTTTTCTGAACTTCTATGGGAGCATCCCAGCATCTTTATGTCTTTCACATCTGCCACTGTGTGGAATTGATGGTAATCGTGGTTATTATTATGGTGTCTTCCTCCACTTAAAACAAGGCCATCTGGGGTTTGTGTGGTAGGGGATGGATTAGCATTTTTTTTTCCCAAGTGCTCCTCTTCTCTAGTAAATATATTTTACGGAAATTATTTCAGAGAAAAGATTATGATAATAATGATTATAATACTAATAATAGGGTTATTTTGTGAGATCGCCTTTTAAAAAAGCCTCTAGTAAGCATAATCCACAGCAGGCAAGGCCAGGAGTTGAACACCTGGGCTGGCCTCTGGGAGCAGCCGTGAGCAGTTTCCTTGGCTTTGCGGGCTGTCTCAGCAAACCAGCGAAGGGGACACTGAATCAGAAATTTGGAAGCACCGGGTGGACGAAACACCGTTGGACATAGAGTTAAATGACTGATCCAGATTCTAGCTCTGTCAGCTCCTGGCTCTGGGTTTTTAGGAGAGCTTGAAGTGATCTCAGTTTTACTATTCATTAAAAAGATAGTACTTATTTTTGGGGTTTGTTGAGAAAACTAAATAAAATAATATGTGTAAGAGCACTTAGCATAGTGCTTGGTACATAGTCTTAATAAATGCTTAAATATCTATAGCATATTAGATAGATATTTTCCAATTCTCAACTTAAGCGGCTTTTCATTTTCCTTATTTTCGACAGATTAGCACAACAATTAATGTTAAAATAACAGTATTTAATATAATCTAGTCTATGGTGCATAATTAGCTTAAGTCTCAGTTAAATACCAAAAGGTTGAGCAAATCTGAAACCTTAATGTAGTATGAACATATGCTTATAAAATGATGATGCATAGTGATAAGAGCAGAATTTGGAGTCATGTAAAATTGGCTTTCAATTATTGTTAGCTTGCCCTTGAACAAGCCATTAGTCTTTACTGTCTGAGTATCTTTACTTACACTATCTCCATGAAAAAGGTATGTCATATATCTGTAAAAAAATTATTTAAGTTGTATAACTTATCTAATGTAGAATTTGTGTTTAGCAGGCATTTAATAAGTGCTAGTTTTAATATACATATGTATATATAAATGTAGAAAGTATATAGAGTGGGTTGTGTGTTTGCGTGTGTGTGCGCATGCGCTTCTCTATCCTACTTTTACTCAGTTAGTCTTTCTATTACCCCAATATAGCTTTGTCTTTCACGCTGTTTCACTAAAATTATGTGAATTCCACTGCTTTGACTACCTTTTAAAGGCTTGATGTCTACAATAAAGTATACCTTCCATGGCATCTCAACTTCACTGCTCTCCAATCACAGAGTATCATTTCTTCACCTTCTACTCTATTACTTTAGATGCCTGTCTGAAATGTCTTCTTCTTTCTTAGATTCTGCCCCACTTTCTCATGCTGTCTTTGAAAGGCAGAATGGTTGTGTACATAAGAAGCCAGACTTTGTTTGGAGGACACTGAACTAAATAAAGTTACATTGTTTTCTAATAACATATGTTAGCCTATATTTTTACTTGATGAGAAAATATCCTTTTAAGATTATAAACCCAAATCTGCTTCTTTATACAAATATTTATTTTTCTCCATTGTGTAGGCACACACCTCGTATATTATAGAACTGTCTAGAATAGCATATTTACATCTGTTTAACAAACTTAAAAAAAAAGCCTAGAATCATATATTCTTGGCATTTCTTCCCAGATGAAAGACATTTCTTTCTTTCTTTCTTTTTTTTTTTTTTTGAAGCCGTAAACTTTGGATCTGACCCAGGCTTGATGAGAAATTTCTGAAATGTCAGAACTGAGAGGGGCCATGAGCATCCTGTGGGTCTGGGGCTATTTACCTGCAGATCCAACCCTTGCCCTTCACCAGCTCTGCTGTGACTCTCAGGAGGGCTGACTCCATGGGCTGCCTTTTCTAGGTTCTTGGGACAGTTCAGTTTATACAGAAGGAAGATCTAATGGGAAAATAGAAGACAGAAAGGAGGGAGAAGCCGGGCTCCTTCTCACTTTTCTCCTACGGTGGTAGCCTTTCTCGTGGTTACATCTCCTTCAGGGAGGTCCATCATGAGCCCAATTTTTACCAGGTGACATTGACCCTATGCTCCTACAATATTACCTCTTTTTTTTCACTCCTTTGTCCTAAGCAAGGTAATGGCTTCCTGTGCCTAATCACTTGGCTAGTTTGTCATGCCCTGTTTGGATTTTCAGCTCTCTCATCGCCTATGTAATCAATTTCCTGTATTGAGCTCCTCTCCTTGTGACACTTAGTGTGTCTCTCTATTCTTATTTGAACCTTGATCGATACAAGCATCATGTTCTCTGTGAGTTTAAAAGTTCTCCTCAAAATTATAGGGTTTGTCAGAGCTCTTTAGGGCCTACTATTGACTTAAGAGTGGGAAGGACAAGAGGAGAATAGTGGTGGGGCCATAGAAGTTATGGAAATGTAACAGTCATGAATAAATGGTTCCTGCATTCAAGAAGCTCACTGTTTGGTAGGAATAACACTAATGTGTTTATGTGCCTGTGACTTTTATGTTGGACCTGAAATGTGACCTCTAGTTTCATTGTCTGATGAAGTTGTTTTATTGCTAAAGATTTGAATGAATAAATGACGAAACCAATCAATCAATCAACCAAACAATGAGGAAAGAACATTACATCAGTTGCCGTGGGATTTTGCCTATGCATTAGTAGAGATAAAAAAAGAATGGAGAAAGAACATTGCACGCATGAGTGAATGAACAAACTTATAAGGAAAACAAGACTAAACTTTCTTATTGATTTATAAGTTTACTTTGGAAATGTCCTTTCTCCTTCCTGGACCTGTCTTCTCACCTGTATAATGAAGAGTTTTTACTCGGCAACAGGTTTTACTGTGAATGTGAAATATGACAGTTGATAGTATCTTCTTGATTACTATAATGAAAAGAATGTTGAAAGAAGCCCTGGAACTTCAGTGAATAAGAGTACAGTGATCTAATGATGGTGACTGCCATGGGCACATGAGGGAACACTAACTGCGTATGCTCCTCCTGTCTGGGTACTATCTAAGAGCAGACCCGGGTCTGATGTTCTGTTTCTCCATTTCAACTGTTTAGTTTACAAACAGCCTCATGTCACTCTTTCTCTGCACACAGAATTGACTGGAAGTTACTGTTACTCAGGATAAAAATACATGATCATTACTAAATTGTAAATGAAGAATTTCTTCCCATTGAAACTGCCCATTGGACTGTCTTCTACACTAACGTGAGGTTTCTTGGAAATAAGGATGCTTCACTGGTACTTAGATTCTCAGTATCTAATACAAGTGTAACATAGGTTACATAGTGAGAATTTTTAGTTAAATTGGATGTATGTGAGTCATGGGATTTATCAGCAGCTAAGCTAGGGCCAAGGCCACATATAAAATGTGAAAGTCTGTATTGAGTGTTCTCTGTGTCTTAGCTAGTGGACCCCAAAAAGCAGACAGGGTATGGATGCAAGTAGTTTATTTTGCAAAGTGAAATCAGAAAAAGAGGAACATAGGGAAAGAAGTAGAGGTAAACTAGGGGTGTTCTATCCAGCTGATTATTTCTGGGAACAACTGGGAATCTGGGATGAGTCTGCACAGTTCAAGAGTTGAACGAAGGTGTATATATATATATGTGAAGGTATATATATATATATACCTTCACACACACACACTCATACACATACGGGGGACCTAAAAATGTACACACATTTTAAGAGATGATATCTATGTATCACTTTTTGAAGTTGAGTTAAATTATGGTAACAATGTGTAGTATGACGTTTGCTCAATCATGTTTCCACAATTTTCACTGATAGTCCTGCCTGTTGCATGATGACTCTGGTATTTATTTGATTAATGATACCTTTTGAGCTAACGTCATACTCAAAATGTGTATAAATTTTTTGGCATTACGAGCATGCGTGTGTGTGTGTGTGTGTGTGTGTGTGTGTGTGTGTGTGTGTGTGTGTGTCCACTATTTTCCCTCCTTCTAATTTAAGGGTTATCCCCCAGGGTATAAACTTTCTTGGACTTCTAGGTTAGTATAGGTATGAAGAAGGCTGAGTAGTTGCCTTATGATTCCTACTTGGTAGTAATAGAAAAGTCTTAGAATCTCTATCCTGTTCTACTGGTCCATATGGCTATTCTTGTACCAATACCAGTCTGTTTTGGTTATTTTAGCCTTACAGTAAATTTCAAAGTTTGAAAGTGTGATACGTCCAATTTTGCTTCTTTTACTAAGGATTGTTTTGGCTATTCATGGTCATCTATGTTTCCAATATGAATTTCTGTGTTGTCATTTCCAGGTCTGAGAACAATGATGTTGGTAATTTAATGGTATTGCATTGAATTTATAGATTGTCTTTGGTAGGACGAACATCTTAACAATGTTGATTCTTTCCATTCATGAGTATGGAATATTTTTCCATTTGTTTGTGACTTCTTGGATTTCTTTGAGCAGTGTTCTGTAGTTATCATTATAAAGGTCTTTCACTACTCTGGTTAGGAAGCAAAATCTCAATTTCACAATCAAGTCATCTTCACCAAAGCCTCCAAAACAACCACTGGGGAGAGGAGAACTTATTTAGTAAATGGTTCTGGGAAAACTGGTTGACCACATGCAGAAAGATTGAAACAGGACCCCTACCTATCACCATACACAAAAATCAACTCTAAATGGATCGAAGACCTAAATGTAAAACCTCAAACTATAAGAACCTTAGAAAATGCAGGAGACACCCTTATGGCAATTGGAAATGACAACCAATTTCTAATTAAAACTCCAAGAACCCATGCCATAAGAGATAAGATAAATAAGTGGGACCTCATCAAACTGAAAAGCTTCTGCAAAGCAAAATAAACCATCAAGAGGGCGAGGAGACAGCCCACAGAAAGGAAAAATACTTACCAGTTGTATATCTGACAAAGGCCTAACATCTAGGATTTACAAGGAACTCAAACATGCTGAAAGGAAAAAAAATCAAATAGCCCCAGTAAAAAGTAGGCAAAAGACATGAATAGACACTTCTCAAAAGAAAATTTACAGGCAGCCAACAGACACATGAAAAAGTGTTCATCCTCACTAATCATCAGAGAAATGCAAATCAAAACCACATTGATACCACCTAACCCCAGTAAGAATGGCTATCATTTTTTTTTTTTTTTTTGAGTTTCACTCTGTCGCCCAGACTGGGGTGCAGTGGCCGCTCCTGGCCACCGCAGCCTCGACCTGCTGGGCTCCAGTGGTCCTTCTGCCTCAAGCCTTCCAAGTAGCTGGAACTACAGGCACGTGCTACCACGCCTGGCTAATTTTTGATTTATTGTAGAAATGATGTCTCGCCAAGTTGCCCAGGTGGGTCACGAACCCGAGGGTTCAGGCAATCCACTCACTTCAGCCTCCCAAAGAGGCGGGATTACAGGCTGAGCCACCGAGCTCGACTGGCTATCATTAATAAAACAAATAGCAACAGATGCTGGTGAAGATGCGGATGCTGGTGAAGATGCGGAGTAAAAGAAACATTTCTACACTGTTGGTGGGAATGCAAGCTAGTGCAACCTCTTTGGAAACAGTGTGGTGATTTCTAAAAGAACTGGAAATTGACCTTCCATCTGACCCAGCAATTTCCCTACTGAGAATATACCCAGAAGAGCTGAAATAATTCTATAAAAAAGATACCTGCACATTCATATTTATTGCAGCACTATTCGCTATAGCAAAAACATGGAACCAGCCATCCTGCCCATAGAAACTGGACTGGATAAAAAATGTGGAATATATACATAATGAGATGTTACACAGCCATAAAGAACAACTTGGACTTTACAGCAACTTGGATGGATTTAGAGTCCATCATACTCAATGATCTATCACAGAAACAAAGAACTGAGTGCCACATGTTCTCACTCATAAGTGGACCCTGAACATTTACCATAATACTATAGGAAAGGGATTGGCAGTAACCAGAAGCTGTTGGGGAAGGGAGGAATATAACATCAACAAGGATGCCCTATCTTAAATCAGGTGAAGTGGGCACCAAAGGAGGCCCAAGCTTTACCTGGGCGATGACCACTTGTACACCTAATCCTGAATTGGACCCCATATCTTTAAAATAAATTAAATAATTTTTAAAAAGAATAAATACACAATTCTTTATAAATAAATAAAAAACAAAATCCTTAGAGTGGAAAGCAAGAAGTAGTGACCCATGCACTTAAGCACAACAGATTTCAGCAGCCACCAGTGAACTTACAACATGTGCAGAAAAGATGAGAGAAGTCACAGGAGTGGTCTGACACAAAATCTTAAGGTGACCCCAGGGAAGTGAGGATATCCATATCCATTTTTCTTTTACATTTCACATCTGCAAAGCAGCTGCTGCTCAAAGACAGAGTAGGTATACAGTCCCAGAGGGAGCTCTCTCAGAAGGTACTGTCCAATATTCTTGGCCTTTGACCTTATAGCTCACCTGGTGCTTCCACTGTCTCAGCCTAGAACAGATTGCTCGAGAGATCAGATAGAGCTCTATGAAAGCAGGATTGTACCAGCTCCATCTTTATAATTTACATGGACTCAACTCTTAGGGACTTGAAGCTGCCTCATATGTACTTGGGTCACCTCTATGCAAATGCTCACTGTCAATAGTCAGTCATTCAGACATCTCACAAAGTCCTTGGTTCAGGGACAGAGAGAGACAGTCCAAAGAAATCAAAGCTGTGAAGTGTGGGAGCACTGAGACTGCCATTCTCAGCTTTGTGTTTCACAACCTACATGTGTATGATAACACCACAGCACTAATTTAGAAATGCAAGGAAATACCTGTATGATTAAGAGAAGCTAAGGACTTTCAACGACTTCCAGAGTGCTACAAATCTGTTACATGGACATATTGTGTAGTGGTGGGGCTTGAGTCTCAGGTATTCCATTCCCCTGAAAGTGAATATTGTGCCCTGTGGATAGTTTTTGAACTCTCCCTCCCTCCTTATCGGTGTCCCATTGTCTATTATTTCCATCTTGTTGACCATTTAGCTTACACATATGAGAACATGCAGTGTTTGGTTTTCTGTTTCTGAGTCAATTTACTCAGAATGATGATTTCCAGCTCCAACCATGTTGCTGCAAAGGACATGATTTCATTCTTTTTTTATGGCTGCATAGTATTCCATGGTGTATATATACCACATTTTCATTATCCACTGATTGATTGATAGGCGTTTAGAGTATCACATCCATAAGGATGCCCAATCTTCAACCAGGTGAAGTGGGGACCAAAGGGAGGCCCAAACTTTACCTGGACGATGACCACTCGTACACCTAATCCTGAATTGGACCCCATATCTTTAAAATAAATTAAATAATTTTTAAAAAGAACAAATACACAATTCTTTATAAATCAAAAAAAGAAAAGCCTTAGAGTGGAAAGCAAGAAGTAGTGACCCACGCACTTAAGCACAACAGATTTCAGCAGCCACCAGTGAAGTTACAACGTGTGCAGAAAAGATGCAAAAAAATTCTTTGCAACTGTGAATTGTGCTGTGATGAACATGCAGGTACAAGATTTTAACATCTGAATTACAAAAGCAACTCCTTAGAAGCACATGAAAAGATTTTTCAGTTATTATGATTTAGAAAAGTAAGAAATATAAAGAGTTATTGTCCAAGTCTATTAGACTACAAAAAAGCCGAAAAGACTACAAAAGAGGATAAAATAAACGATTAACACAAATGTGAGATATAGAAATATGTTTTCTAGGAGGGACACTGACTAAGACAGTCAGTCTGAAGACCAATCTGATGCTAATCAATCAACTAAAGTATAGATGCACCTTATGACCCAGGGAATTATTTCTCTGTGTATGTGTTCCTCCAAGATTCTTCCTTATTTCCATAAGAAGATATGCACAAGGATGCTTGCTGAACAGTATTTGTTATACCAGACTGGACACCATGTGTGTCCCACCTGGGAGGGAGTGGTTCAACTGTAGATGAATATCATGGAATGGTGAGTGGCAGCTAGGGGAAAAACTTAGGTGCTTTGATGAATCTTAAAAGGGTAGTGCTTAATGAAAATATTAGAAAAAGTGGAATATGAAGACAATCATGTCAATGATACTTAATTTAAAAAAGAAAGACACGTATCATATAATATGACAATCGTTGTTAAAAATGATAGGAATGTATTATGACGATACATGACCAATGATGATAATGCACAGTGAACTGAAGATTGTTTAACTCCATTCTCTGCATTTCTATATCTGTAGGTGAAAGTCAATATATAATTGTATGTGACTTCCTATTTATCTTAACTATAATATTAAGGAGAAACACAAGGAAAATAATATATAATAATAAGTAAATGGAGATATATACTGCTTTGATCCAAGTTCACTTAATGAAATAGGCGGATGCCTGCAAATAACCACAGAATTCCTTTGAATGTGACAGCTACAACTGAGGATGACGCAGTTATTGTAGTGGTCCCTCAAATTCCACCAGCAGTGTGGCAGTGATGTGGTTTTTCAGTTGTGTGACTAACTATTGTTAAAATTCCCAGTGACACAAAATATATTCTCCCCTTGAATAGCAAAGTAACTGTACCCTTGAAAAATCAGTTGGTACTAAAGCTGTAAAAAGATAACTATGCATTTATATTTCTAAAATAGAATTAGATTCTAGATTCAAATAATCTTTAAAAAGTCATTTTACTCCATATCTTTAAAATAAAGTCATAACTATGAAAAAAAAAGTCATTTCACCCACATGAATATAAGGTGAGGGATTTGAAAGTTGAACAAAAGAGAGATACTTTTTCATGGTGCATAATTTCCTCATGTATTGGAGGGCATCCAGTATTCCTGGCCCTTGTCTACCAAATGTCAATAAACCTGCCTCCAAGCATTGTGATTAGAAAGAGATACCCAAATTCCCAGTATTTTCCCTAGGAGGAAATACTCTCTTTACTGATATCTATTGGGAATATGCAATTAAAATTGTAATGGAAAGACAAATTCTTTTTCTCTATAATGTAAGTCTTATGAAACCCTCAGATTTGAGAATTTGACTTTCTATGATATCTTGAAAAGGAAGAATAGAAAAATGGTAAAATCCCTATAAGCAGGATGGCAGGAAATTAGAATTTCATTTACATTGTCTTTGATCAGGTAGGCCTTGATGGCCTCTGTCATGCTATGGTCATCAATATGATACATAACAACAGAAGCAATGAGCAAATGGTTATTTCCCAGAGAAATGCTAAAATTCTCAATCAATTGAAATAGCTCATGGAGCATGAGAAAGGCTAAAATAATGATGAACTAGAACATGAATTCTGAAAATCTATGAACACAGTTTTACAATACCAGCAATTTTTGCTTTTAGTATTGAAAAGTCACATGGATGATGATAACTACTCTTAGGCTTATATTGGCCTACTTTAATGTTTTGCAAACTTTAAAAAAGAGGATTCCATTTTCAAATGAGCTATTAGGAAGATCTGTAAAAAATAAAGATAAAATCAGTATTTCTTAATACAAATATGTGTTATAAGCTCAAATTTATAGTATTATCTTATTATAATATGAAATAAAAAATGAGGTTGTTTTTGGCTTAGTTGAAATCAGGGTTATAAAGGATAGCTCAGTACGCTTGTTAGCATTTAATTTTTCCTGATATTTTGTTATGACTGTACATGATTAAAATATCTTGATTCACACAGATAAAGGGTTGCAATTTTTTTCGGTTTTCTTGATTTCTCAGAACTTAATTTACAAATCTGTTTCCAAAGCCTAAAATATAAATGGGAAATATTTTGTTTAAAAAATTAAATCAATTGTCAGCCTTATCTAACTTCTCATAACCAACACACAATATCTACTCTCATAGTCAAGACATAAAGCTAAAGGCTAGCCAATTAACAAAACTAATCAAACCAAACAAACTAAAACAAAGCAAAGAAAATGAATCTGCTTAAGCTCCCAAACTCTCTGTAATATGATATAATCACACACTAGCGTGTCATATTGCACAGATTCTAATAAACCTTGGATGGGATCATGAGCCTGACATGGGTGACAGAGCCTTGCTTGGCACTGATTGAGGAAGACTCAGAATCTGAAATAGTGTTCAGTACACACTTGGATTTTAGGTAGGCACAAATTTTTGCAGAGATCTGAATCATCTGAAGACCAGAGCTAATCTTTATCTTCAATCCTATATCTGACATGAATTTAGATATGTTCATGAAATGCTTGCAAAAAATATTTCCATTTGCTTTTAAAATAGGTTAGCCTGATAGTACACACAAATACACTGGTCGCCTTTGGTACGTTAAAATTTGATGCAGAAATGCATCATTTTAAAATTGTTAAAATGCATATTAAAAATAAAACTTTCAGCTACCATTTACACAACTGGAAGTAACCATTTGTAGAATTGTCCTATTTGAAATTGTCCTGCATTTTCAAAGAGATACTTACAGGTTTCTAGTTAGTAAAAATCTCTTAGCATGGAAACCCAATGGAAACTAGAAGTAAACAGACTTCATGACTATCAATGAGTGGCCACTCCCTGACTACCAGCTCCTCGATCTTTTTGGTTCTTAATCTTCTTATGCTCCTTTATGATTTTAATCATTTTTTAAATTTTCTGATAAGATTGTCTTAAGAATCAAATAATTGAGATTTCATGAGAGTGATTTGACAAGAAATTTCAAGCTTTATATGTCTGGAAATGCTGCCCAATTTGTGTTGTAAACAAGATCCAAGGCTTTGCAAGCTTATTCTAAAACAAGTGTCATTCTAAGGTAGGTTATTTTAATTACTTATTCAACTATAAAGTATTAAGTGCTTATAAAATTTGAGGTTTTTTTGTTTGCTTGTTTCATAAGGAGAAAGAAGAAAAATCATTCTCACTACCAGGGCTTATAGATAACCAATTTAAACAATTTCATTCACTTCCTGCTGATCTTTTATTTTCTTATTTACAATTCTATTTTTTAGCATACTCATGTTTATACTTTTTAATTTAACTATCTTGTCTTCCTGTTATAACAAATACTTTCCCATATGAAACTGTAGAGTCTTATGACTTTAACTTCAAAATAAACAACAAGCTGTCTTATTTTACCCAGAGATAACATATCTGACTTCCATCTTTCCCTTTACCCTTCTCCAACTGTCTCGGTCTATTAATATAATTTTTTTAAGTACACAAATAAGAGTGGTACTTTTGGGATAAGAAACCTTTCAAGCCGGGCACAGTGGCTCAGCCTGTAATCCTGCGCCTTGGGAGGCTGAGGTGAGTGAATTGCCTGAGCCCGCGGGTTTGAGACCTGCCTGGGCAACTTGGCGAGACCTCATCTCTACAACAAATCAAAAAATCAGCCGGGTGTGGTAGCGCGCACCTATAGTTCCGGCTATTTGGAAGGCTGAGGCAGAAGGATCGCTGGAGCCCAGCAGATCGAGGCTGCGGTGGCCGGGAGCGGCCACTGCACTCCAGTCTGGGAGACAGAGTGAGACTCCAACTCAAAAAAAAAAAAAAAAAGAAAGAAACCTTTCAAGATTAGTCAATAAGCACTTAATAATATCTAAATCATGGAGTGAGAATTTCTGGAGCATATTAAGCCTCATAGTCTGATATATTCAATGTCCATAGATCCACGGAGGATATGCCAGGCTACAAATGTGCGCCATTACAATGAAAGGAGCAAAATCTTCTTAGAAGAATATCATAAAGCAAAGCAACAGGATTGTGTTTGGAGATAATACAATTGCAGAGAAAGACTGGGCTGTCTAGTATAGCAGTTGCTATAGGTTGAATTGTGTCCCCAGAAGTCACATATAGAAGTCTTAACAGGACCATAGAATATGACTGTCTTGGGGGATAGAGTCTTTAAGGGAATAATTAAGGTAAAATGAGGTAATTGGGATGGGCCCTAATCCACTCTAATTGGTGTCCTTATAAGAAAAGGAGATTAGAACACAGACACATACAGTGGGCCAGCCATGTGAAGACACAGGAAGAAGACAGCCATCTAGGAGACAAGGAGAGAGAACCTCCAAATGAAGCCCATTCTGCCAACACCTTGATCTCAGACTTTGAGGCTCCAGAACTGTGAGACAATAAATTTCCATTGTTTTAAGTACCCAGTTTGTGGGACTCTGTATGGCAGCCAAGCAAACCAATACAGTGGTTGAGTACTGGGGAGGCAGCCTACCCAGGATGTCCCAAGTCCGTCCTTACTAACTCAGTTCCTGACTCAATTTGTCCATTCCTCTGATTCCTAATGTATGAATTGGTGCTAAAAGTGCCTAGCCCTACCCCCATCTTGTGGTTCAGTGAAGACTGGTTGAAGGTATCTAAAATACTTTGAACCATGCCTGACCAATGATAGATAAGTTCTAGTTTTTGTTATTTTATCAATATTAATATAACATAAAGAACATGAGATGTGACTTTAGACAGACCAAAGTTTAAATTCTAACTCTTCTACATACTAGCTATGTCTTAGTGAGACTCTTTTCATTTTAAAAATGAGAGAAAACACATTCACTTATGTGGATTGTGGTAGAATAAAAAGTGCAATAAACACAAAGAGCTAAGGATTGTAGCTCAGTAAATATCATCCTCCTCACCAGCTTCCCACCCCACTCCAATCCTACCAACAGGTCCATATGGATGAAGAAAAAGACTTGAATAAAAGACAAGAATTTCGCAGCAATCAGGGGATATTTTTAAATGATGTGACTCAAAAAAACAAAAACAAAAACAAAAAATCAAAAGTGGAGATGGTGGCCAGTCAAGGTAATCCCATCAGCTCAATTTCTGAACAGCCCGCTTTAGGGGTGAAGAGAAGTCATACCTACCTAGATTTCTCATCCTGTTTTCCTCATCATCGGTCTCAGGAATTCACTATTTATTTTTGCTGCAGGAGCCCATTATTGCTCCAGGGCCTATGTGACAACTCTGCATCCTAGCTGATTGTCTCCATGGACTGCCAGTCTCACTGAAACCCTTGTCTTTTCTCGTACTAGGTTTTGATTTGGGGGTTTATTTCTTTACCTGGTAACATAGACTCTTCTTTAGATCTGTTTCATAATACTTTCGTAATTCTCTCTGTGTGGCCCAGAAAAAGGAGGATTCAATAACAAAGGCTTTTTTCCCCTAGTTTTCCAATTGTTTCTTATTATCTGAAAGCACTTCATAAAGGCAAAGCTCATTCAGGCACTTTCACATGTATTATCGCATTGAAGTATCACAACTCACTAGGACACCCACTGGACTCATATATTACAGATCTAGAGATTGACACTCAGGGAGTTAATTTACTTTGCCAGGGCCTCAGAACAGGTATGTGAACCCAGCCAGGTACAACGCAGCCCTGCCTACTTCTGGTTCCTTTACGTGTATCATCGCTTTCTCCTCTCATAAGGCATCTCCTGATTTATCGGCCCGCTTTGCCTGGTCTTAGTGGAATTCATATGAAAATAATTCACAAGGAAGTAATTTTCACACAGGACTAATTGCACTGAAATTTTGGGAAGAGATGTTATAACTAGGCATATTTTGCTGTAATGGCTATGACAATTTTCAATTCTGTGTTTTCTTTCTAATAAGCAACATTGACTCTTATCTTTCCCCAGTTTTATAACTTACAGGTATTTTGCCCACAATCTCTCTGCTGGCTCCTGCTCCTCCCACCTCAAGCTTTCTCTCTTCCCAAGTTGGAGTCACTTCCTACCTGGAAGAATTTGCCCTGTTAGTTGAAATCCCTTGCCTGAGTGAAAGGTATATATTTGCAGTCATTAGTTCCCTTCCCCTCCAGTTGAAGACAGAATCTTCTCTGGGTTTCTTTCTGTTCTGACACTAATGAGTGTGGTAATGGCTGAGACTCAGAGCATTAGTCCACACTTGGGACCCCAAGAATTAGGGGTGTGACTCTGGAAGCAAGTGAGAAGCCAGATAGGGCTCCAGCAGGGCCCAGGGCTAACAAGTTAGGCTTTGAAAATCTACTTTCTGTTTTCTTCAGGGAAAAGTGATTCCTAATGGATTCAGCAAGGAGAGAATGTTTTCCAGAAACTGTTGGAAGAATGAGGTCTTTTCTGGAAGCCTGACCTGAGCCTCACCCAGAAGCAAACATAGTATTCTTAAGAAGAAAGTGAAGTCTTTTCATTTGGTCCTTTGCTTCTTGCCAGTTCTGCTTCCTACTAGCTTTGTGATGATGAGCACATGAATGGTCTCCTCTGAGCTTCAGTTACCTCATCTCCAGGATGAGAATAACAGTAACGACCATAATGTCAGCCTGTTATGGGCTGAATTGTACCCTCCACAAAATTCATGTGCTGAAGTCCCAGTCTCCAGTATTTCAGAGTGTGACCATATTTGGAGATAAGACTTTCATGAGTGATCAAGTCATAATGTGGTCATTAGAATGCACCATGAGCCAATGTGACTGGTATCTTTATTAAAAGGGAAAAAGTGGAACAGACATTCAAAGAGGAAAGACAATGTGAAGATACAGAGAGAAGATGGCCATTTATAATCCAAAGAGAGAGGTTTTCCCTTACAGCCCTCGGAAGGAACGAAACCTGTCGACACCTTGATCTTAGGCTTCTGCCTTTTAATACTGTGAGACAGTAAATTTCTGTTGTTTAAGCCACCTGGTTTGTGGTATTTTGTTATGACAGCCCTAGCAAGCTAATACTGAGCCTCAGAAGTTTTTGTAAGTCTAAATGAAGCAATATATGTAAAATGCTAGGCAGTTACACAGTGAGTTCCTAAAATGCATTATCATAATTATCTTATTCATTATATTATCGGGTGCATCACTGACATTGAAAAGTTATGCCCAGTATTGAAGTCCATGCCAAGAACTTCATCTTTTCCCATTTAAGAGCAGGATGTCTGTGAATGTGTGTGTGTGTGTGTGTGTGTGTGTGTGTGTGTGTGTGTGTGTGTGTGTGTGCGCCAAGAACTTCGTCTTTTCCCATTTAAGAGCAGGATGTCTGTGAATGTATGTGTGTGTGTGTGTGTGTGTGTGTGTGTGTGTGTGTGTGTGTGTTGCATGTTTCCATTCCATGGTTTTTTGTGGAGTAAATAATAACTTCTTATTTCTGTTAACCATAATTCCTTTGCCCATAAAAAGAGGAGCTGGCGTCTGCATCTAGGAACTTGTGAGGTCTCTTTCAGCTCAGCAGCAATGTTTCTATGATTGAGTAGTAACTGGTTGGCATTTTCTTATCCATGTGGAAGTCAATTATCCACAAAAAGAGGCAGTATAAAGGTACTAAACCAGGAATGGGGAAACCAGAGTTTGATTTTGGGTCTTTCATTACATCTTTGTGGGCCTTTCGACAAGTTAATTACCTTTTCTGGACCATCTGCAGAGAGAAGGGTGGCACAGCAGAGTCAGAGCGATCAATAAAGTCTTTAAGAATCTATGACAAAGTAAGATACGGATGGTCACCTAATTTAGATAATAACATTCCTTCCATCTGTGGGTAGCCCAATCTTGCTGAACAATGTAGTACATCTCTTACTGAAAAAGTTTTTTTTAATGTAGTTTAATCATCCTGCTGCCATACGATTAGCATTTTCAAGTGGATCTGAGTTAGTTGAAGCAGATGGTTTATCTTCTCTCATAGTGCTTCGACTTGGACATTATATCATTTCTACATCTAACTCCGTCCTTGCAGTGCTCAAGGAATCCTTCCAAATTTTGCGCACTGTGTTTTGACTTATTTAATGCAGACGTACTTTACCCGCAGTAAACATGATTACCAAAATACTTTAACTTGAGAGCTTCTGCTTTCCTCTCTGGTGTAATTAGTCACACTGCACTCTCTCTGCATTTAGGGGAAAAGGGAGGAAAAAAACACCACACACAGCATCTTGTAAATGTGTCTTTACTTCTCTCCAGTTGCTGGCTTTACTATTTTGAAATTTCAGAGTGTCAGACCCTTGGAACAAGGGCAGAAAAGCAGAAAGTTTCCAGAGTTGTCACCTAATCACACCTTCAAACACAAGGGACAGAAACTACACACAGGTCAGACCTCGCCAAGAGAGGAAGCTGTGAAACCGAAAAGTCCCAGCCCAGACAATTGGCTTTTGCTGCTGCTCAGAATGTCTCAACATTGGAATGAAGTGTTTTGTCTTCATGACTGGGAATGAGAAAATCCCTCTGAGCAGTAATGGTGACATGAAATGATAGAACACCTGACCAGTTTAAAGCACACTTTTCAATTCTGTCTTCACACCAAGGAGGTAAGCACTATAGTCATAGCTATGTGACCTGTGGAATCAGACCTATCTGGGTCCTGCTTCATGATCTTGGCCAGAACAAATAATTCAGCTTTCCATGGAGGATGACTGTAAGTTTTAGCGTTGGGGTTTTTAAAGCTGCTAAGAGAGGGTCTGGCAGAAGGCCGCGTTCCAGTAAGTAGTGCCCATTATGTTTTCAGATGAGAAAACAGACCCCAGAGAGATTTCATATAACTTGTGAACATCATAAAATATCAAACACATCCCTATTTAAATCTCAGTTGTTTTCTTTAAATAGATGTAAATTTTACATATAGTGAAACGGACAGATTTACAACATACATTTGATTCTAACCTCCCCGGAAGCACCAAACTCTATTCATCAGATACACCTCAAGCCACAAAGACTGCAACTTTCTGCTTGAGTCCTAGCTCTTGTACTGCACAAACTGTGAGTGTCCCCGGGGGGACTCAGCATCCTCAGGGACTCTCTGAGTCTTCTTCACATGAGTCTTATTCCCTGCTGTCCGTGGGGACAGAACCTCCTGTTTCTGCTGACTATTGCTCACTCTGTAGTACCTTCCAATGCACACTCTCTCACACACATACCAAACACACCTCAAATGCTCACACGTAGTAATAAACATTTTAGTATGGTAATAAGCTACTTCACAATGACCACATTCCCAAAACTGACCCATTTTTCATATTTTTTATGTTCTTTTAACCAACACTCATTTTTCTAAAGTGTCAGATATGCAGAAGAAATACACACACACACACACACACACACACACACACACACACACTATCTGTACAGAAATATGCAGGTATATACTACTACTGCATGATACCTGGGGTTCTATGGAAAAATGTCAACTACCCCTAACCATAACCATAAAATTTTTTATCTCTTAGCTTTCCATCTTTTTAGTTGAGAAATAGAATATTCAAAAGGGAAGAGGAACCTAGTGATGGCTACATGGAACCCAAGATAAGTAAGGAGATAGGAAGAGAGAATGAGAATGGAGCTATTGCTGTACTGAATTTAAGACTCCAGGAACAGAAACAGGAACTGAAAGAACTGAAAGAAGACTTATCTAGCAGTGAAAGTCAAGACAAGGCTGCAGAAAAACAGAACAGTACAAAGAACTTTATTGTCTTTCATGCATTTTTTTAAAAGGACGCAAATAGACTTTTGATTGTTTAGATCTGTGAGTTTACCAATGACCTGGCCAAAGTAAGACATGAATGATAAAATTGGTTGTTTGAAAGCATAGAGAAAAACAAGTATTGGCCCTTAACAAGGAATACTCAGCTTTGCTTTGTCCCTCTTCAACCTCCCTCTTCCTCAAGCTCGGGGCCATGCAGACTAGTGCAGGTGCCAGCCATGCCTGCGGGTTGAGCATGATGCAGCCTTGCTGAGTAACTTTACTTGACGTCTCTTTTGGTAGCACCACCAAACATCAGGCAGCATCGAAGTCATCTGAAGTATACATAAGAAATAATATATATATAATTATTGATATAAGTTATGAGTTTGTTTTCTTTTTAAAAGGCAGTGCCTTCTGTCTCTGAGCACGTTTTCACCTGGGTGGTGAGAAATTCAACTTCCTGCCATTTTTGAGTGAGTGCTTCTGCCCCTCTCTCAACGGAGCTAAGAATCTAGGGTGTCCATTATGCTTGGGGAAATGAGGGACAGTCTTGACTTCAATTCACGGAGATTGTTGTAACCTTATCCCACAAGATTCTGCTGTGAGGCATCCTTCTCAGGGCACCTCAAGTTTTCATTTTCCACCTTGAAACATGCCTGTGGACACTTAGGCCAGATTCAGAACATGAAGGACTGACAATATTCTTAGAATGACAAATCAAGTGATTGATTTTTCTTAATTCTCCCATAATAGCAAGTACCAAACACAAGTGGATTTCAGTAGTTACCTGCAACACAGGTAACAGTATCTTGAATATCCAGTGTCATGCTGGATAAATCGAAGCTATTGTAGATGTCTGTAATGGTATTAACACACAGAACTCTCACAATTTAACTTCCTCCTCTGAGTCCCTGATGTCTCCTCTAACGCACAGAAAGTAAGGCTAACCGCCTTGTCTAGTCATTTAACTCGCTCTGCTTCAAACACAACCTACTTGAACAGTCATATCTGAAATCCATTAAAAACAAACAACCCGAACATAGTCAGAACCACAAATATATATTGTATAAATCAATATGAATCAATGTGAATCAAAACTTATCTATATATCAAAGCTCAAAGTTGGTGACATTTGAGAAATCAGTGATGTGCTGGGTTCTATCCCCTCTTGCCTACTCAAAACATTCTCTGTTTTTCCATAACATCATTCGCTCCCTTTCTCTGAATCCTTTTTTTTTTTTTTGAGTTGGAGTCTCACTCTGTCGCCCAGATTGGAGTGCAGTGGCACGCTCCTGGCCACCACAGCCTTGACCTGCTGGACTCCGGTGATCCTTCCACCTCAGCCTTCCAAGTCGCTGAAACTACAGGCGGCGCTACCACACCCGGCTAATTTTTTATTTACTGTAGAGATGAGGTATTGCCAAGTTGCCCAGGTGAGTCTCGAACCCGCAGGCTCAGGAAATCCACTTACCTCGGCTTCCCCAAGTGCGGGATTACAGGCTGAGCCACCGAGCCCAGCCTCTGAATCTTACTCATAAGTACACAGGCTGTAATATTCTGGCTATTTAGAAAGCCATCAATCCCTTAACTACAGCCTTATATCTCTACTGTCCTTGAATGCTAGCTTATTGCAAGTCTTATGTTCATTCACTTTTCCACTCCTACAATTTTCTGTTAAGTGTATTCAAATCAAGATTTTCCCCACGCTACATCAAAACATCTTTTATCAAGGGCATCAATCATTGCTAAATCCAGTGATCAATTTCAGTCCTCATCTTATTTGACTTGGCAATAATATTCAACATATAATAATACACACTCTTTGTTTTATTCTTTCTCATTGGCCATTCCTTCTTAGTGCCCATTGTTGCCTCCTAAACATTGGAATGTCTCTGGTCTTAGCACACAGACCACTTCTGTTCTCTGAACTCACACTCCAGATGACATGATCCAGTCTTCCTCCTTTAAACACATCTGTACACTGACAATCCTAAATAAGTATCTGTAACCCTAACCTCTTTCTTTCTGGAACCACAGACTCATATATTCAGCTATCCATTGACATACCTTCCTGGTATCGAATAGTTACCTCAGATATTTCAAACACAGCACGCCTGAAATAAAACTCCCACTCACCAAGCCTATGCTTCTTACTGCTTAGACCTTCTCAGTCAATGGCAATACCATCCTTCCATTTGTTCAGACTTGGGCAACATGGTTTAACAACCCAGCTAATCCAACTGGCTCTTTCTCTAAAATACAACCAGATTCTGGCCACCGATTACTTCCCCACTACTCCTATAATTTGGGACTCCATTTGGTCACCTGATTATTAAAATAACACCTTCACTGGTATTCTTATGTTTATTCCTGATTCCCTATCATCTTTACTCACCAGCAGCCAGAAAAATCCTTTTAAAATACTGTAATTCAAGTGAGTTCCTTTGCTACTTACGTCCCTCCAATAGTTTTCCCTCTTATTCCAAGTAAAAGTCAAAAATCCTTTCAGTGGTCCACAGTGCCATACAGTTGACCTCCTCTCCTACTAGGCTCCCTTCTGCTCCTTCAATTCCAGTCATACCTGTCTCATCACCAAACCTTAAAGATGTCAGGTGTATTTTCATCTCACCACTTATTGAAATTTATTCCCTACCCCTAGTGATCCATTCCTTCAGATATTTTAGGGTTTTGAAAAAATGTCATATTTTTTCTTTTGCTGCCCTCTTAATTTTCTTTTATGTCACTTAATGCCATTTTGATTACTTTTTTGTGTGCTTATTATCTCTCTCTGCTGAAAATTAAGCTCCATAAAGGTAGCGCCTTGTTTTTCTCCCCTAATTTATTCCCACATGCTAGGTACTTAGTTGGCATTCAATACATATTTGTTGAATTAATGAGTGAATAAGTAGGCGAGTGAATGAATTAATAGATAGATGCAAGTGATAATCTCAAATAAAAGTGGACTAATATTCCCAGTTGAAAAATATCTAAAATGAAACTTTAAAAATTCTTTAAATTTAGAATTTTTGAATTGAATTTAGGAACAGCAATTACTAGAGATATGGTGGAGTTCCTTCCTTTATTTGTTGTTCTTCTTTCTGTCCTTTCTTTCCCTTGGTTGTGGATCCTATAATGTCTTGCAGGATTAAGAAATCATCCATCAGAGATTTTATGAGAGCAAGGTGTGCTGAGCTAAAGGGAGAAGACCATCAGAAGATGCTACCAAATTGATGACTGGCCATGAGGGAGGATCAGAAAAAGAGATTCTGGAGTCTCTGGAACTCATGTTCAGTAGCTACACGATTTTATCCACAACTGTGTTCAGTTGATTGAGTTGCATTTCATATAATCTTCTCTTAACTCAGGTATTACTACTAAATACGTTTAGAAGCATGTGTACAAAAGTTGCAAAAGTCAGAATGGTTCTAGAAAGGTCATACTGCAAGTAATAATTCACATTCACTATTTAGTGCTTAGAAGGTGTCTCCAAGTTCAAGTTGTACACTCACATATGTTTCTCCTCCATCTCACTGAATGATAGGAGAGGGAATAGTGAACTCCTCTGGTCTAATCCAATTTGACCTGTGGCATCAATTTTTTTGACTCTTGTGCTGATGGGTAATTTTCTGAGTCATTTGCCTAAGATTAAAGGGATGTGTGTGTGTGTGTGTGTGTGTGTGTGTGTGTGTGTGTGTGTACGCATCTATACAATATTTGTATATATACATATAGCTTCACAGAACTTTCTTTTCTTTTCTTTTCTTTTTTTGAGTTGGAGTCTCACTCTGTCACCCAGACTGGAGTGCAGTGGCACGCTCCCGGCCACCGCAGCCTCGACCTGCTGGACTCCAGCGATCCTTCCGCCTCAGCCTTCCAAGTAGCTGGAACTACAGGCATGCTAATTTTTTTGATTTGTTGTAGAGATGAGGTCTCGCCTGCCCAGGCGGGTCTCGAACCCACGGCTCAGGCAATCCACTCACCTCAGCCTCCCAAAGTCACGGGATTACAGGCTGAGCCACCGAGCCCGGCTAGAACTTTCATGAATGCGTTGAGATGGATATTTCACCAATTAAAAAGCTGATACTCAAGAGATTTGGTGTACTTCACCCAGTCAAATGACCAGTTAATCCGAGAGCCAGGATTCAATGATAAATATATTAACTTCAAAATCTGTGTTCTTTACATGATGTTACCTTGAAATGTCACCAGTACATATGATACTCTGAAGTAATTACATATCTTGCTGCCAAAGACTGTCTATTGATTCTTAAGATCATCCCAGAAAAATGAGGTAATTTGCATTTTCAGTGCACCTGTCCAGATGGGCACTTCTGCTCCCCTGGGAGTAGTGACCTCACTTCCAGGGTTCGGAATACCAAGTAGACTATAAATGTGCAGAGCGCCATGCTTCTGAAGACTATGATGATCTAGGTTTGGAAATAGGCCTAGAAATCTGCACTTTAAAAAAGAAACTAAACTAAATGCTGTCTTGTTGAGGGTAAAGCTTCTATTACATAATATTCTTACAGTACACTACAAACACATGTTAAACAAGGCATTTATATCTTAAAAATGAAAATAAAACTACACTAATTAACAAATATACATATATTTACATAAACATGGGGGATCCAAAAAACCAGAATTAGTTTTTGAAGGACAGGCCCCTCGTAGTACAGGATTCCCCCATCAGGTAAGTGTTCTGTGATTCCATGGACATCATTGTACCAGCTGGCACTGTTGTGAGAGGCTGTGTTCAGCTTCAGTGAATTTTTTTTTGGAGATTCTTTCAATGCTTACGCCGATTTCATGATGGGTGATTTACAAGCACATATGCCCACACTGTACTGAGTATTCAGAAATTTTTGACCAAAACCAACATGATCTCTGTGCCCCACCCTTCCTATTCACCTGATCTCACCCCAAACAACGTTTTTAGTTTTTCCAGATGTGGAAGAGGTGAAACAAAAAATGGTAGAAGCACTAAAAGTCATCAAAATCGACAAGTTCAAAAACTGTCTTGAGCAGTGGAAAAAGCATCTCAATTGGTGTATTGCATCAGACGGAGAGTACTTTGAAGGTGACTGAAGTTTAACATGTAAGACTAAATACACAATTTTTTATAAATAAATTCCATTTTCTGGGTCCCCACTCATATTCATGTGTGTGTGTGTGTGTGTGTGTGTGTGTGTGTTTTCAAAGTACAAGAGAGATTTTCATTAAATGATTAATTATATTTAATAAATTAAAAATATATACTTAATAAAAATTATCAAAATGCTATCTTTTTTATTTTAAAGATGTGGGGTACAATTCAGGATTAGGTATACAAATGGTCATTGTGTAGGTAAAGTTTGGGCCTCACCCTGGTTCCCCCCAAATATCATCTTAAACCCAAAAGTTGGCAACCCAAATTTCTCTCTGTTGCTACCTAACTTAATCAGGGTGTCTTCTCTTAAGATGAATCTGCCCCTTTTCTTGAAGATATTTCCCTCAGATGTGAAAGTCAATATATCAAATCAGTCTCTTACCTCCCAAGGGAAGTGGAGAAAGCTAGGCAATGTCAACAGTAATCAGATGTAGAAAGAGATTAACAAGGGAGATTGTGACACCATGAGTCAGCCATATTTATTTATACCAAATTAACACTCTTTTGTGTTAAACATTGCCATGGAAAATAAAACTATGGAGATGAACAAGATAAAATTTCTGCCTGCCAAGAGTTTATAGCTTGTTGAGATAGGTGTGTGAACAGATGATTATTACCCAGCAAGTGCTATGATAGAAGGAAATGTGCACAAAAGCTATGGAAAGTCAGATCTGGGGAAGAGGTGATGTCTCAGTGAAAAGGGTTAACTGAAGTGAATTTCAAGGAAAGGGTTGGCATTTTGGGAACAATGTGAGCTGAGCTGTCCTTCGAGGAGACACTGTAAATGGAACAAGGAGTGATGAGACATGAGTCAAAGAGTCAGGCGGGATCCTTTCAAGGACTTTATTAAGGCTTTGGGGCTTATCCTGTAGCAGAAAGTGATGCCAGAAGAACCATGGGGTGGACAGCTGGGGGGGGACACCAGTCATTCAGGGAAGTCAAGAAAAACTTCCAAAAGGATACTGTGTTTAAGAGTGAGAAATATTCAGGGGTCCCTTGGGAGGGTAAAGACCTAAGAACATGCCAGACAAAGATTACATCATTTATGAATGCCCCAGGTTTGGAAAAATTATGACACGACACATTGAAAAAAGAAAGCAGCATAGCTGGAACAAGGGAAGGAGGGGAGTATTCCTAAATGGCAAGATTCTCCAAGTTCTCAACATCCACCTTATCCTCACAACAGTCCCATGAGGTAACTATTTTATTCCTATTTGACCAATGAGGAAGACAGGACTCAGAGATGTGTAAGTAACTTGGGAGAGGTAGAGATGGAATTTAGGTACAAGTCCCCAGATCTGGATTCTGTCCTTTATGTCAAGAGAGTTTATAGTATCTAGCAGTATATAAACACTTTTGTTCCTACTGTGGACATCATGTCTCTCCCATTTTCTAAACCTTGCAGGACTTTCCTTCCTATTTGGATATGATGGTTGGATAACATTGGAAGAACATGTTCAGTTCTGTCAGTGTGAGAAGGAAACACTCAAATGATTTTGGTCTGAACCCAAAAAAGGAGAAAAGAGAGAGAGAAAGTAGAGGCAAAAGTTTGATTCCAGTTTCTATTGTGTGTTCTTCATAAGATCCATAGAAACCTCCTCCTCCAATAAAAGAAACAGTCCAATGTCAAAGCTTAATGGGAGAAGTGAACACAAGGTGGCCTGGCCTAGGCATTAGGATCACATTTTCCCACTTTCCTCTCCAAACCCAAGGCAGAGGATGAACTAAAGCCAACAGAACTGGCTACAAATGACCTCTCATAGCTGCAGACACACTTTGAACTTGACAGAGAATCACAAAAGAGTTCAGCCTATTTCCAGGACCCATATTGGAGATGACAGGATGGGCTCCTCAGTCAGAAATTGCCATCTTGGTCCACAGAAGAGCCATGTGGGAGTTGATTTGCTCCAGGAAGAGTCACGTCTGGGCACCCAGAGCAGAGCTCATGTGTGGTTCCCTGGACCACTGTGCTGGAAAGTTGGCTTAGAATGTTACCACCACCCACATGTATCTGTCAGTCTAGAGAAAGCCTGGGCTTTTGTTTAAAGAGTCACCTTTTCCAAGAGAATCATCTTAAGAATGTCTTCTTCAGCATCAGGTCTTCTTAGGTATAATAGGGAAAAAAAGGAAGGAAGGAAAAAGGGAAGAAGGGAGCAATGGAGGAAAAAGGACGGAAGGAAGGGAAGGAGGGAGGAAGGAAGGAGACGGGAGAAAGACTGTGTATAGAGTCACTGACTCCAAGGATAAAAAGTAGAAGAAAAGTTCGCAGGATGAGAACTGGGGTCTAGAAATGATCAAATTGCCTTTCTAAGTGGAGTTTCAGAAAAACATTCAAGTAGTATTTAGCCAATGATTGCTGTGAGCCCACCACGTCCACATACACCATCTTTATTTCTCTGCCTGAAACCCCATGAGGTATACAACATAGGCTAAACATTGCAAAGGATATAACAGGTTTCAAGACCCTTGATAACTAATTTAAGAGCACACTGATGACAGCAAGTATTTGAGTTGGGCCTGGCACTGATTCCTCCTGATTCTAAACTGGTGCTTTTCCTATGCTGTCTGCTCTCTGTTCTGGACTCTTAAGAGGGAAAATTCCCCCTGGCAACAGAGGCCCAAGGGTTAACTCATTCTTCACCAAACAATCTACTTACATTATACCTGGGAGGAATATTCTCCAATTACTTCCCACGAAGAAGGAGAATTGTTTGTGGAAGAATATCTCCCCAATTTAAAGAAGGTCATCCTTTTGCTGCAAGCATGAAGTCTTACTCTCATTCTTTCTTATTTTTAGATAGCAATGAGTTTGTGGGATGTGGAGGGAGTGACAAGAGATGGGATTGGAAAGATGGGTAGGTGACCTGTGGCGGGTCTTCTGTACCACACAGGGATTTTGTACCTTCATCTGTGAGTCATGGAACAGCTAGTAGCAAGGGTGGGACAAATTAGAGAAGTCATTGTTGGCCACGAGAAGCCATTGTTGGACCACAGGTGGGGCTGCTGGTGGGAGACCATGTTGCAGTACCCAATCATTGTTTCTTCATCATTCTACCAATGCGTGGCGAGTTCTCTCTCCTCTTTAACAAATGGGAGGAGTCAGATTCTTAGTGAGAAATATTACCCTACCATTTATTGGTTTGAAACACTGGACAGTTCTTAAATCTATGCGGACTCAAAAGGAAAGTGCTACACACTCCCTGAAGAAAGTTCCTTAAATATTCTTTCAGCGGTAGAAGCCAGAAACCCTAGTTACTTCATTAAAAAGTGTTGCCTTGTAATTTTCCGGCCTGTTTTGACTGGGACCTAGCTTCTGCACAGGTAAAATAATTTTCTGGCAAGTAGTCAAATGATTCAGCACATTCCCCTGAGCTGTTGAGGGTTAGTTTTAGTCAACACCTGGTAACAGAGCTTCCTTTGGGAATTCTTCACAGGGAGGCACCAAGTGCTTCCCTGTTTGACTTCTTAAAATACCAGCTCAAATATCCCCTCCAAAATGTTCTTTTCAAGGCTCTGTTTATAAACAAATTTCTCTTCAAAGAATAGGCAAAAGGCTGGGTATGGTGGCTCAAGCCTGGAATCCCAGCATTTTGGGAGTCTGAGGTGAGAGAATTGCCTGAGCCCGTAGATTCGAGACCAGCCTGGGCCACTTGATGAGACTTCACCTCCACAATAAATAAATTTAAAAAATTAGTCTAGTATGGTAGCACTCGCCTGTAGTTCTGGCTACCTGGAAGAATGAGATGGAAGGATCGCAGGAGCCCAGCAGATTGACGCTGGGGTGACCATGAGCGTGCCACTGCACTCCAGCCTGGGCGATGAAGTGAGACTCTAACTAAAAATAAACAAACAAATAAATAGATAAATGGCAAAAAGGAACATTTACAGGCAGAGAGTTTAGGCCTGAGAAATGGAGGGAGGAAGAGAGCAAGGTGGACAAGAGAAGAAGGGAGCGAAGGAGGGCTGAGGTCCAGCTCTCAGCCCAGACCCATGAGGCCAGGTGCCCAAGGTCACAGCACCCGGAGACTACAGGGGCACACATCTGGAGTGACTATCTTCGCAGATTTTCAACTTGGGAATGCTAAAATGGCCACGGGTATTCTGTACCTAGATATTCACATACTCTGCGTGTCTTGTCAAGACCCTCTCGCATCACTGCATGATCAGTGAGATCACCCAGGACATTCAGCTCTGCCTGCTGAACGGCTCTAGAATCCACTTTCATCCAGGTGCACCGGCAGCAGCTTCACTCTGTCCAAAGACCTCCTTGGCCTGTGCACCTGTAACCTGCAGTTTTGCTCCTGTGCTACTACATAATGAGTGATCTTTCTAGAAGGTTTTTCTGTATCTGTTAGGTGGCTGTTCCTCTTCTGCTTAAAATCCTCCAGCAGGACTCCAGAGTTGTCAGGATAAAACACAAAGCCATTGGCTCCATCTTCATGGCCAGATCCCTTGCATATCTTCTAAACTTATCTCTAGCCCCCTCGCCATGTGGAATGTTCATTCTAGCATTCTGTAGACATATCTTGTGTTTTCAGCCTCTTTTTGCCTGCTAATCCCTCTGTTTGGAGCATCTCCCACACCACTTCCCTGCGAGAGTACCTTTTATCTGTCTTGTGAACTTTTGCACTCCTTGAGCATCACCTGGACATTAACCGTACCTAGAAGTCTCTCCATGTCTCACACCTTCTGAAGTGAAGTTCCCCTCCTCGGTTCTCTCATGAAACCCTGGCTGGCCTCTGCTGTTGCCAGTAACTCTCTGGACTGTAATTGCTGATTTATCTTTCTTTCTTCTTAGTCATCTCTGAGTTCCTTGTGCTGTCTCTGTATTCCAAACATGTGACATAATCGGTGACACATAGAAGGTGGCCAATGTTTGTTAAATAAAAAAGGAAATGGGAGAAAAAATAAAACAAAACAAGAGAATGAAAAAAAGGTAAACTATGCACGCTAATGCTAAAAAATCAAAGGATATTGTGCCACCTTGAGAAGATTTTTACACACCCAAACATGTCAAATGTTAGAATGTCAAGAAAGGAGGGGCCCAGAATGCTACCAGACCTCTTGCCTCCTTGGGCTGCTGCGTAGGAATGGTGCCAACCTCAGCCTTCGCGGCGAAGAGATAGATCTTCCTGGAATAACTTGCTTGTCAGTGGCGGTGTGCGGTATCTTGCCTACACCCTGGGTGCTGTGTTAGCTTCCTCTGTTTCCTGTCTGCCCACTCACATTTGATTTGGCCACTTTCTCATCAGGGAAGCTATTTTCTCTCACAACATATGCTTATTTTTTATTTTACCCATCCTTCCGAGATGCTCACATCTCTCTTTGACATTAGTCAAAATGGTTTCACCTTGTGACTTTATTCTGCGAATTAACTTATTTAGAGGCATACTGAGAGTAAAGGCTTGCCCTTGCAATTTAGTTTATCAGCCACCAGGTGGCAGGACTGTGTTCAAACTGCTGGGCACCGGGTTTTCCCGCATTCCTTAGAATGCAGGTTTCCACTTAACACAAGAACCCTTTCTGGCCTCTCTCCAGGACCAGCCTCAGTCTTTTTAGGGCACATCCAGGTGGACAGCCCTCTCCCTATACATGCAAATCTCAGGAGCAGAGACAGTCTGGACAAATCAACCATATTTTCTGTGCAAATACCTAGTGCCCAGCATTTTGATAAGAACTGAAGAACAAAAGATGCTGAAGAGCTTCTTTTAAGGAGACATCTCGTCTCAAGAGCTCACATCACCTAAGATGTTTTCCATTACCTAAGGTGGAATACTGCCTTGGGAAAGGGCTAGTCTTCTTCCCAGCTCACAAATGAAAGTGTGTCCTTGCCCGCGGCTTCCATGTCCTCCCTTGACACAGTCTACACAATTTAATGTGTCATTGCCCCACAGTTCCTCAAGCCCCCAAGCCCCCAAACTCCTCTCTCCTACCTGGCTTCTTCCCTGTACTATAAAAAAGCCTGTCAGAAGAAACTAAACAAAAATTAAGAGACTATGGTGGCTGTGTTCCCTAAGATGTTTTGTTCTTTTCTTGCCCATAAGGAAAAGATTCAAAATGTCCCTCCACCTGGGTCCATTCGGTTTGCCTGAAGTTAATTCATTCACCAGCTGCTAAGGCTGCTCCTGTCCTTGGGTGGAATTTGGCTTGCTCACCCACTCTTCTGAACGACAACTGGGCCTGGCCTCATTAGAAGCCATGTGGCCTCTTCAGCTGGCACTGTCTTTGTCCCCTGAGTCAGCCTGGATTGCATTGGCTTCTCTGATGGCCAGAAGCAGATTTCACACTTTCTTTCTCTTTCAAATGTGTGTTCTCTTTTTGCTGCTTTCTGATTTTGCTTCCTATCTCTTTAGTTCCCCTATCTCATTTGCAGACAGGGGTGCTGTTGTGCTTTGGAATGATGCGGTTACTTGTCCAGCTAAGTTCGATGTCCCCAGACCAACATCTATTGGGGGTACAGTTGTAGAAATGGTCTTCCAAAATATTATCGTTTTATTTCAAGTTTTGCCTAAACACCTCAAGCAGAAACTATCAACGATATAATTTTTGGCAAACTTAAGAGTGCAATTCTTCCTAACAGATGCTTAGGAGAGTACTAAGAGCTCACACAAGATGGTTTTTGTGTTCAAAAGGCTGATTAGCATTCCACTGGCTTGACCCTCACTAGGTTGAGAACACATGGAGGAGGCTTTTTGATAGAATTAACGAGACTGAAAAAGATCTGATTTGGGTTTTTGGATTTCATTAGTCAGTACCACTCAGAGAGTGGTAAACTGGGGAGGGAAACTGGCATGTACTAAGCACGCACCCTACATCTAGCACCTGTAAGGTAGGTTCAGTCAATCTGCAAGATAATCCTACAAGGATTCTGTTGTTATTCTCTTTAAAAGATGTGAAAATGGAAACCTAGAACTAAGCAATGTGTAGCCAACGCTGCAAAGATGATAGATAAAACAAGTCATAAGCCTAAGTCTTTCTGGATTCAAGCTTGCTCTCCTCAAAAGCAGAATATTTCTTTTACAAATTAACTTTTATTTCCTTTACTGATTATAAAAGCAAAAGTTGTTTATGTAAAAAATTTGAAAAATACAGAAAAATGCAAACAGAGACCTCAAAGCACTTCTTTTAACCAATGACTTAGTAATAGCCGCCATTAACATTTTGATATTCTTTCTTCCTGTGCTGATTTTTCTAGATATTCAGCTAGCTAAATAGATAGACAGCTAGATGGGCAACAGTATATTTAGCCTTTTTTCTGTTATGGTTTTAGAGACATAGATTAAATTGATTTCTAGAAACAAATAAAAGCAATTCATAGCAGTATATGAGCATATCTGTCTCATTACATATGAAGAGGCAAGACTCTAAGGGCTTTGTTTAGTTTCTTAAAAGAAAGTGGCATCTTACAGCTTTCATTACTTTGCTAACTAGATTGAACATTTTTTCTGTTTGTTTATTTTTGGTAATTTATTTCCATATTTACTTTCCAGTGACTTTTAAAAAAATTCTCTATTAAAGGTTTACATATTTCTATATTCAGAATTATAGACCTCTCTTCTTGTTTTATGGCAAAAATTATATATATTTTTCATACAGGTCTGAAAGTTCTTCCTTCCTTTCCACGTTTAGAAATGGAAGAGCTAACTCTGCTTTTTATGATTACTCTGGGAAACAATGCTAAAGTCCATTACTCAGGGCAGGCTTTGGTCAAGCAGGGAATTACTATAAGTGTCAGTCTGCAAATGAGAATGAATTGTAGCCAAGTTATTATCATCTTGACCTTTAATTGCATGCTTCTTCCTTCTTCCTTCTTTTTTGAAGACCAAATTACACACACACACACACACACACACACACACACACACACGGTTTTCCTATATCTCCAAAATCTTTCAAGCAATGATAGACTTACTCATGAGTTTTTATTGTTGTTATTTCCTATGGAATCTTTAAAGATATATTACATAAAGAAAGAAAACACTTTTTTTGTTTGCTTTTAAATACAGTGGTTAATTTTTAGAAGCTGTTTTTAGAACTTAATTTAATCCAAAAATCTTTAAGTAACAAATTTTAAAGATTTATTTGGGTTCCTCCAGTTGCTTAGAAAATAAAAGCATTCTTTGGAATAATAGTGTATCTTTTTTAAGGATTGCTAATGGTATAAAATATAATGTTTATTGTGACTAATGATCAATCAATAAGTATTCTTTTAATTAATAACTGAGATAATTTTTTTTCCTATTTCTCTATACAAATCTTAAACATTTTTCTGAGTTCAGGCCAAGCCCCTTGCCTGCCCTGCTAGGGCAAATAGACAGTTCTTTCCCTCCTTGGAAGACAAGTTATCCCGTTTAATCTCCCTTGGCACAAAGCAAATCCCAGTTCAATTTCATTAAATTTTCCATGTGTTTGTGTTTTATTTTTTTAACCAGCTACATTAAGTGTGCATTCATTCAATTCAACTTATTCAACAATGTATTATGCTCCCCTTAATTAAGACTTTGCAAAATCATGTAACATTACATATTTGTAAACACACACGTATGATATCATATATTTGTTCTGAAAGGGTTGACAAGTAAAAAACTTGAAGAGTTTGACCTCCTAAGGGGTGTATTTGAGTTGACTTGGACCAGTCTGCAAGATCCTCTGGTTAAATTTTCAGCAATTTGTAACTTGGTGGTTAAACATGACCATTATTAAATATCGAGTGTACCATTATACTTCTCTATCTAACTTTGCATTCAGTGACATTGTGTTGGTAGCCTGAAATTTGGCATGGTCGATATATTTATACAACAGAAATTGGCAAACACTATAAAACAAAGCTTGTTTTATTGTTTTGTTGATTGACTGGACTTAAGAAAGTGTTAGAGAAAATGTTAACAATGCATCTTACATCCAATAGTGTATTGTGTTTGTAGTCACTGCATTGTGAATAGCAAATGATATTAAAGAGATATTCTTCCAATATTTGAATACTATTATCCAATTAGATAGAAACCTCCCTCACATCACTGAACAATGAGTAAAATTCTGACAAACATAGTGATGAAGCTGAAAGAGGCCTAGAATAGTTTGCATGAGAATTAGAACTAGTTTAACAATAGATCACATATCAGATTTGATAATACATTTAATGGGAAAAGAGTTAGCAGAAAGGAATATAGTTTCAATTTTCAAATGATAGTTGAATTGTAGCCGTAGGTTGGCTACAGATCCAAGAGTTTGGCAAAAGTCAATAAAAGCATTCTGTAAGAATCAATTGTTTATATAGAATCTATAATAAAGAGTACTATATATTTTTATCACTTATAAATTATGAGCTATGCATCATTTGTATGAATAAAGTTTGTAATGAACTTATTTATGAATATATATATATATGTACCAGTAATTATGTGTGTGTATGTGAGTTTGTTGTTAAACATTTACCTGCACACCACTGCATGTGTTCTTCATTGCAAGATGCAATCACAGTTAATTTTGAAAAAGGGATTGAAGAACTTTGGCTACACTCCTGGCTCCATCTCTCCAGTCTTCCTGGAGATATTGCCTTTCCTAGTACCTTGTAAAATACAGGTAGCATGGCTTTTGCTTTTTCTTAGGAGTGGGGACATTTAGAATGACCCTATGTCTATTCTGTCTATAAAAGATCTAAACATGTTTTCACTTTCTTGTAATATCAAAAGCATGCAAATAATATATACTTCTTAAAAAGGAACCAAGAAAGAAGACTTCATAATGATTATTGGGACCCCCCAAAATAACATCTTCCAGTATGATCTACTGCAGTTCTCTAGCTTAGAAGTTCTCAGACTTTCAGTGGTGACTCTTGTAAATCTCCCCCATCCTGCAACTAGAAATCCTATAGTGTGAAGCCTCATTCCAAAACAAAAGATACCTTAGAAAAAAAATAATAATAATAAATTTACAATTTGCAAATAAATACATCTTGCAGGACTCCTGAAATCTGCTTCTCAATTTTATGCACCTATGACATTGCCCACTTTGCTCTCTGAGTATGCTGATTGTTTTATCTTCAGAAATATGATTCTTTTGCCTTTGATGCTATTTTGCCTGTTTGGGGTATTTACTGTTGGCCCTGGAGTTGCTGTCTCTGGGCTAAATCATAGAGAAAAGAAGCCTGTTGGGTGGATGGGTGCTGAGCTGCAGTGACTTTCTCTATCACCACATATGATTTTACTTGTAAAAGCAACATCTCCAGAGAAGATGAACAACTGAAAGAAAAAAAAAAAACTTACCTGAATTATCTTCAATCAAATGTTTGGTTAAGATCTCCCCTCCCCTTCTCTACATTCAAAACCAGAAAAAGATACCAATTTTTTTTATTGCTGAAGGGTTTTCCATAGGGAGCAAAACACTTTGACTTAAGAAATAATGACTGTACTGAAATTCAATTATCTCAATTTGGTATGTTTAAATACCACGAAAGATCAAGGAATTCATATTGATTACGTATACACTAATGAGATAATCAGGGCTTAATGAAACCCAACAGTTATTAGCAAATCAGTTCAGCTTGGTGACTATTGGTCTGTTATGGCAGGACAAGAATAATTAAGTGACACTTAAAGGTATGAGAAGAATGTTACTCAGAAATTGATGTGTCTACGAAAGGCTCCAAATGGACGTTTAATGGACCTTTTTGTGTTGCCATGGCAACTCACTTGGGTAACTCGCATATCCTCAGTTTAGGAAAACAAGGGGCAGAGTTTTCTTAGGAAGGTGCAATCCCCTTTAAGCGGATCTATAAGCATCACAGATGAACAGAACTTTAAACATTCCGCCATGAATATTCATGAAGTAAGTTGTTTTTTGTTGCCTGCCTAGTCAGCAGTCACAAAACACATGGTGTGTGTTGGCAGCATCTTGCCTAGGTAGAGGGCTAGGGACTGAGGCAATGGCAGGAACCAGGACCTGTGAGGCTGACTGACATTTCCATCTGTAGCGAAGGCTGGTAATTAACAGGAAGGAGTATGCCTGCAGCATTGCACCATCTGCTAGGGAAACGGCTCAATAAGAAAGGAGCTGGATAGTATCTCAGCAGTGGCGCGATCTGGTTCCGACATGAGGCCGGGCATCTGTTAGCTGAGGAGATAGACTATTAGGAAATTCAACTGGGAATGAACAACATGGAAAGAGCACTCTGACCTAGCCCATAAAAGCAACTCTTCAGAAATGGTGTCTTTTTATCTTACTTACCCAAGTCTTCTGAAAATGGTTTGCTGAGGGACCATTACGGATCTGTTTGAAGTTACATAATGGCTTCAAAAATGCTGTTTTATTCCAACATGAAATTCTTGAAATCAGGATACAGCTGTCATCTTTTGACAATAGAGCTAATTTCAGAGCGAGGATATGAGGTTAAATTCCTTCTTTTGTTGTTTAGATTGGGGAGCAGGGGGGAGAAACAAAATGATCATCTAAATGCTCTGCTATTCAGAATTGAGAAAGCAAAAAATAACCCTAATGGAAGGTAAGCAGGTCAGAAATCACCCTAAAATTTTTGTAATGTTCTCATATTTCTGCTTTGCTTTTTCTATATGACATCTGTTTCACAAAGCAAATCTTCACATTGTGGAAAACCACAACTCTAGCCATACTCTACTAGTTTGAAGACCTTGATTGAAGCGAATACTAATGGTTCAGGTAGCAAAGCTAGAAATGGGAGTACATTTATAATAGAGGTAGCGTCTGTTATGGATGCTATCGGAAGGCAGGATGAGTAGGGAGCACATTTTGAACTCTTCCATTTGGCTTTTACCTTGTTCCTGCCCTCATATTCTTAGAGAGTACATAAAACTCTTCTGCAATGAAATGCATCTTTGAGAGGGGCCAGCAAACAGAAAACTTGATTTTTCCATCAGCTTATATAGTTGATGCCACTTTTAAGGATATAAATGTGTTATTAATCTCTCAACAATTAGGGAGGAACTATTGACTCAAGCTGCTTCAATCAGGTTCAATGTTAGTCTATGAATACCATTTCATGGACTGAAACTACCGACTCATATATGAAGTCCAGCAGATGGCAGATGACTCTCTCTCTCTCTCTCTCTCTCTCTCTCTCTCTCTCTCTCTGTGTGTGTGTGTGTGTGTGTGTGTGTTACTGTTACTAAATCAGAGCCATTGAGTGATATTTACTGAGACCTCATAGTACCATATGGAATTGAAGAATATATAGACCTTGGAATTTAAATTCATCTGAGAAAGATGGACATAAGCTACAGATTTACAGCGTTTTTTTCCCAATCCCCTTTCTCTTGTGAATGCTGATTATTTTACCAATCCACAGGGATGCTGGTGTCTGAAAGGGCCAGTGTGAAACAAATAAAATGATCTTTATTAGATATGAGAAAGATAAAATTAACATTAACTGTGGGGGAAAAAAGCAGACATTTTGTTCAGTTGTGTACTGGTAAAGGTTTATCCTCTCTCAGAGGAGAATAAAGATGCTCTGGTTTGCAGCATTTGCCAAATCCCATGGTGTAAATACTCTCACTGTGGCCAATTTCAAACTACCCTCATTGGGCCACTGAAGGCAGGTTTGGGAGTAATGTACATGGTCAGCTCTCTGAAGCTGGTGTGTTGGGGGTGGCTTGAACACACCACTGATTTTATCTCTATATGCTTCATACACAACAAATTGGTAAACCCAGTTTTAGTTATATTGGTGAAAGTGGTCCTCTTTTCACATACTGAGAACATAATAAATTTGAATATTGTTTTATTGCCTACAAAATCCTTTCATATGCATTAATTCATTTGATTTTTTCATCATCCTGATGATATAGTCAGAAATTGGAGGTAAGTGGCATGCCATAGTCCACATCATTTAGCAAGTGGAAGATATGAACTAAGTTTCCAAGCTGGGTCTTTATCATGTTAAGAGTTTGCTTCTAGATAGATACCTGTTCATCTTTTTGCATAGAATGGAGTCATCAAATGGATCAATATGTGTCTTTCAATATGTTTCTCTATTTCTCTATCAATATGTTTCTCTATTTCTGTTTTGTGATCTGTTACTTGGCTTTATTTTGGCCTCAACCTTTGCCCTTTACCATATCTCAGATGCAGCATTTGAAGTTATCTTAGAATATTTACCAAAATGACACATTCAGTATTTCTCCTGACCACACTAGAGCAGCTCAGAATGTGGCTCTAACTTTCCTTTCCCTTGTCCAGCCCACAAAGTCTGGGTGACATTGAGTATCCTCAGATCAGGAAACTAGGCACCAGGCTATATTTCAGGAACTCATTCAATGTTACTTATGGTTTGTAGGTTACACCAATGAATAATTGAGAGCCATTGAAAAATAGAAACTGGAAAGGTCATGCCACGTAGGAAGCTGGATAGCAACACAGCACTACAGATTTAAAAGACAAACTCCATGGCTAGAACCTTTGCTCAGTTATTCAATCATTTAACACATGCACAAAAGGCGTTGAGTAGAATCCTATGCATCAAGTATTTTACCACCTATAGGAGATGTGAAGAGTAACAAAGCAGTCTCAGCTGTCAAGGATCTCAGCCTAAATGGGTCTTCTAAAGGAGACAATTCTGGCTATAAATTCTGTAAGCAACCATAACATTTATAGTCACATAGTAAGTAAAAAGTACTATTTCATCCCTAGGGAGTCACTTAAGGGTTAATTGTTGTAAAATGACTGGCTCATGTTCAGTATGGAAAAAAACCCTCTTGATTTTAAAGGTGTGCACCATGATAGGCACCATTTGATAAGATGCATGGCTCAAGGCTAGGAAGAACTTCCTCAACTCTAGGTTTACTGGAGAGCTAAAACCAGCTATTTTATTTGGAACTGCTTCTCTACTCATGACTGAAAATGGAATCTCTGATTTAAAAAAAAAAGGAAACATGAAGTATTATTTTTATTGCCATATTGATGACTTTTGTTGACCATTCAGACTCTTCCACATTTTACCCTTACCACTTGGGCCTCTCACAAACATCCCAAATATTTGTCTAAAGGGTTGGAGGTACATACACTTAGACTATTATAGGAATGGCCTCGCTTGGATCTCCGCACACTATATGTAGAGGTGTTGGATATGCAGTATGCAACAGTGATCTAAACCAACTTTAAATCTAGTGCTACCATCCCAAATGGGAAATACACACACTAATTGAGAGAACATGATATTCCAAGCTACCAAGCAAGCAGTGCTATCAAAGTCAAAAAAGACTTCACCCTTATTAGGGATAGGGCTGAAATTCTTCATGGTTTTCTTTTTTGTGTACCCTTTTCAGCACTATAAAAATGAACATAAAAAATCCTGGTGTTCAAATATATATTTCACTTTAGCCTTGGTGCATCAAAATTATTCATTAATTTACCAAAAATTGGCATAAGTGCCCACCAGATGCCAGATGCCTGAACTAAAGCAATAAACAAAAACAGACAAAGCCTTTACACACACATACACCAGATGATGGTAAATGTTATGAAGAAAAATAAAGCAGGCATAAAGGGTGTGGTGTGACTGGAGTGGGTTGTAGGTATTTTAGACAGAGCTCAGAAGGGGCCTCTCTGATAACTGATATTTGATCAGAGACCTACATGTGAACTAATGTGAGTAAGCTACAGAATATAAAAGTAAAATAAAAGTGCCTCTCATTAAAAATGCTGCTAATATTTTTAAAGTATTACCACACTTGTAGAATATTTGCATATGCATATGTTTTAACTATAAAAAATGTTCTGTAATGAACATACCATTTAGATATTGGACCTACTTTTTTTCACCAAATTTTTTTACATGTATTATTATATGGATAAATGTTCTGCTACAATACCATTTTTATATCTGCATTGTTTACATGGTTGACCAAATTTATTTAACTAGGTCTTTATTACTAAACATTCTGGGTTATTTGAAATGTTCTCATATTATAAAAAAAGCTTGCTGAACATAATTTTGGCTTAATCTAATAGCCAACTGCACATTTCCTTTATGACATATTCCTATAAGTAGAACTGATAGACCATAGGCCTTTGACTTAACTAATACTCCCCAAGAAAAGTTGTATCCTTTGGTGAAGTCATTGATCCAACAAACATTTATGAGTGGTATTATTTAGTTCTATGTTCCTATAGTGGACAACGAGGGGGCTTTTCCACCAAAGATTGTTTATGAGTTACTTAGCTTTACTTACAAAAGGCAGCACAATTTCATTATCCTATACATTTCACACATTTCTGATCAATAGCGTTGCACAGCAACTCCCTGAGAAGTTAGAAAAGTGAATAATTAAAGCCAGCACATTTTATACCAATTATATTGATTGCTACCATATTAAAATGATGAGGGCTATGAATAAATTCAGTTTTTGACAGTGAGAGCATTGCTTCTTTCCATATTACCCTTCACCAACAATGTGTGAGATGGAGTGTTTTCTAGGATGACTTTCAGAAATATAGTCTTCATGAGTTGTCAGTCAATTAATAGGATATATGCAAACTGATGCTTTGCCTCTTCATTCCTAGTGCTACAAAATACTCCCCACATCTTGTACTCCAACAGTTTCTTAGGATCCCTGATATATGCCTCCTTCATGGTATCTGCTTGGGATTAGAGGGTGAACGATATTTTGATTTGACGGTGCCTAGATGTTCTGAATCTATCCTGCAACTATGTTCTGTGAATCTATGGAAATGGTATCAGTGATCAATGTATACTAATTCTGGTGAGAGGATACAATTGTGCACAATGAGGAATGAGTTTCCTAGGGTAAACATTATTTCTGGCTTAGTATAATCACAGTAGAGCCTCCTACAATCAAGAAATCCAGAATATTTTTCAAAAATACATTCTCCCTAGTCGGTGATAATTGGTGAGCGACTGAACTCTGCAGTGGGGAATCCTCAGAACAGTCAGGTTGAAAGCCCTTGGCCAGACAATTGTGGGAAGTAAGAGAAAGTGTTGTTGGCTGGGAGTGAGCCAGATCTCCCACAGGGATAAATGATGAAATAGCTTAGTATTAGTCTCTGAGAATGTAATCAAATTACATCTTTGGAGGTCACTGGATTATAAAGTCACAAAGCCTGGGTCCAAATGTTGTAAATATACATCCTCTTCCTCCTTGGCCCTTCTGGTGTCTTTAGACAAAAAAATGGGGTGTGACGGAAACTTGTTATGAAAGCAGTTTCAGTAAAGATGTGAACAGTTCTTAGTACTGGACAGCCCTAAAGCAAATGTGGCAAGATCCCTATAGATTTCTAGGATTGGACTTCTAGTAGGCAACAAAAATCTCATTCCAAATGATGCTCACTGTGACTGGACCCACAGAACTTTCTCTACAGCTGGTAGAGTGGGCAGACCTATTTTTCCCTACCCCCCCTTTCCCTTTCCCTCTCCCTTTCTCATATCTATTTTTCTGCCAGCAGGTTCCCTTCAGCATTCAATCAAGGGCAATATGTCCTCAATCAACATTTTTCATTTTTTATGCAACACTGTCCTTTAAAGCTTTTTGCAGCTGGTTGGCAACTGAATTGCTGCCAATATCCTCTGAGAGCTTTCCCTGTGGTGTGCACATCGCCGCCTTCCCAGAGCTCTCCAAGTGCCCTGGAGGCAGCTTGACATGGAGTGTGTCTGAGTCCACTCATGAGGCTGTGCAGGCTCAGGGTGGACAACTTCCCTGGGCCCTCTCTGGTGGAGAGGAGGAACACAGGAGAGAGGCACGCACAGGGATGTGGCTGTGAAACAGGGAGCATTTTGTACAAAGAAGAGAGAAATCTAGTGTTTAATTTGGAGAATGGTAAGTCTATCAGAAAATGACAGTGAAGCATTCTGAGCTAGGCAGGGAGTCGGGAGACTGTTGTGTTCTTGGCTCTGCATTGACTGACTGAGTGGCCTGGCATGACTCAACCTCCCCATCCTCAGGTCTTAAACAGTCAGTTAGCTAGCTTATTTTTATAACTGATTTTTTTTTTTAAAGAAAATAGGGGACTAGTTCTGTCCTCTTGCGTATTCTACCCTAATGTCTCAAAAGTCTCTTCCTCCTACCTGGGAGTTATGGTAAGAATGCAAGGGTTCCAGGAAGCAGCGCTGTCCAAGGTAACACTGTGTGGGTTTCTGCGGTGTTTTGAGAGGATGGAGTCCTAACTAATGAGCTGTTTAACGTATGTGCTTTGGAAGTGCTTCTCTGGATACTCTAAATATGAAGTCTTCTTGAAGTTCTCTTTTTCTACTCAAATTTTGAACACGAGCCCCTCTGGGAAATCAGCACAGACACAAGCCAGCACTAATGCACCTGTGTGTTTTATCTGTGGGAAAATGAGTCTGCAGGAGAGACCAGGACTCCAACTATAAGTTGAATAAGCGAATAGCTCTGCAACCAACAATCACCGCTGAACTTAGCACATTATTCTGTGTCATGGTCTGTGTGTGTGTTTGCATCACAGCCTAGACAGGAGGAGAGGACAGAGAACACATAAGGATGAGAGGACTGACAGCCACCGTGGGTCTGTCATGCCTAGGTTAGGTCCTCAGCTATACATTTTCTGATTTTGAGGTCTTAGATAAGTTGCTTGTTATCTCCAGTCTTCACTAAACATTCAGTAAAATAGAGAATAAAATGTTTCTATCTCAAAGACTTGCCTCAGAGGTTTTAGTAAAATATTTTTCATTTTCATTGGATGTTTCAGAGGGGTCTCAAGTTTAATGCAGAAATTTTTTTTTAAAAAACTTAATCTTATTTATGCCTTAATCCATATCTCTTCCTGGTCTGATAGTTCACCATTTCAGACCAAAGTGAAACAAAGTTTTAAGATGCCACTGGTTTTAGGCTTGATTGCACTCCTGTTTCTACCAGCTACATAGCCTTGAAAAAATTACTCTCTAAAGCTCACTTTTTCTCACTTGTTAAATGAAGATAAAATTAGTACCTGTTTTATAAGTGTATACAGGAATTCAGTGATTAATTTGTGTACAATTGCTAGCAAAGCTCCTGATACATTATGAGTAGATAAATTTCAGCTTCTTCTACTTTTTCTTATTTTTCTTGCACAAACAGCTTATTGCTGGGCTCATTTTCTGGTGCTTTTGGAGTAGAACTTGGTGAAGATTTCTGGTATTTTTGTCATTTATTAAATATTCATGTTAATTCAATATTTCTGGTGCATTGTGATATGCAAATTTGGGGACAAATTCAAATATGGTGTCAGAGTGTCTAAGTATTACATTATAGATTTACTACTTACTAAAAATTTGATCTTAAGTGTGTCACGTTCATCTGTAAAATAAAGATAATAGGAACGGCTACACATGACTGGCCAGATGACATGATTGGAATTCACACAAAGCTCTTGGATACTCATGAATGTTTTAACTCTTGTCCTTCCATCAGTTTACGTTGAATTTGCTCACACACATTGAATATTCTTCTTAAGAAAAGTTCTAATATCGCAAATGTGCTGCAAATTGCTGATTGCATCTGAAGTCACTGAGAATTTACTGAAACAGATAATGTTTAGAGACTTGTGTACGTCTTTTGTTTGATGAAGTAAGTAGATCACCAATTAGTACAAATCTTGCAGCACTTTATTTAAAAGACCATCAGGTCAAGTCTGATTATGCCTAGGGAGTTTAAAGATGCTTATAACTTGTAAACTAGAAATGTTTTTAGAAAACGACTTCTTATCTTCTTGTGACCCTACACCTTGCTCTGTAGAATAGATTAAACTAACCTAAACTTGGTGTTGCTGAAAATAACATTAAATAGAGAGCCAAAAGTTCTGCTTACCGACTGTGAGGACTGAGACACCTTTTAAACTCTCTCCTTCCAGGTTCCTCATCCATAAATGGGACAAATAATACCAACTCTACTTTATATTCCAGAGTTGTTTTTATTTTTAAAGATTGATTGCATAATGGGTAAAAGATTATAAAGAGTGATTTGCAAAAGGTAGAAATTAAGTCATAATATTAGAGATTAAATTTATCTGTTTAAAGTCAAAATAAAATTAGGATACTTACAGAGTTGTGTAAAATAGAATTTTGATTCATCATAAGAAAAACCTTCATAACAAGATCAGTTGTTTGACCATAAAATTAGCTGTAGTGAGTTCTCTGTCACTAAAAATATTAAATGGAATTTAGATAACTATTTCGAGACATTTGAGTTGACCTTTCCATTATGTTTAAAGCATGGAAGGGTCTATTAAATAATGTGTGTGATTTAAGAACAATATGACATATTACAATGTTTATAAATTATATATGTTAATAATAATTAAGGGCTACTATTGAGAATCTATATAAGTGGAGAGATATATCAGACTTAATATTGTGAAGATGTCATTATCTGCAGATTGATTGATAGATTCAATACAATGCCAACAAAATCCCCAAAGTGTTTTCAGGACACTAACATGAAGATAAATTGTATTAAAAAGAGAGAAGAGCCAGAGCAGCAGGGTAGTCCAAGATGATTTAACTAGTACTGGATTTATCCTCTCTTTTAAATAGCTGTAACACCAAACAAACTGCATGAAGCAAACTATATAGCACTATTTCCAAGCATTAAGCAATAGGGGGGTCAAAATGGAGCTCTATATTCATTCATGCTCTCTGATGGGGGGCTTCCAAGGTAGGTTGATACCTTAACAATCTAGAACAATGAGAGCAATTTAAACTTTAAAAAAGGCAGAAAAAAGTAACAGAAAAGAAAGGAAATAACAAATGAGTAATTTATTAAAATCAATAAAGGGTAAAGTTGGTTATTTGAGAAACCATAATAATAAAATTGTTAAACTTCTAACTAGATTGACCAAGAAAATAAATAGAATACAGAAAATATTCATAACAAAATGGAAAGATGGAATAACGCTATAAATCCTATGGATATTAACAATAGGACAATAATAGTTATATTTCTGACAATAAATTTGAAAAATTGATGAAATAGAAAAATTATTTAAAAGGTTAAAATTATCAATATAGGAAAAAGAGAAAATGAAAATCCTGGTTTTTCTTAAATTAAATTTACAGTGAAAACCTTCCCATGAAAATAAAAATAAAAATAAATTCAAAGAAACCTCTATGACTTTACTGGTGAATTCTGTCATATGTTTAAAGAAATAGTCAAATTTCACACAAACTTTGGCAGTAAATAAGGGTGAATGAAATAATTCCTATCTCATTTTATGAGGTCAGATTATTTTTAATGCAAAAATCAGACAAAGACTGTATGAGTCTTACTCCATTTTTTGATGTTTGCTTATAGCTTTTAAATCTCACTTCTTGGCTGGGCTCCGTGGCTCAGCCTGTAATCCCAGCACTTTGGGAGGCGAAGGTGAGTGGATTGCCTGAGCCCACAGGTTCGAAACCCACCTGGGCAACTTGGAGAGACCTCATCTCTACAATAAATCAAAAATTAGCCGGGCGTGGTAGCGCGCACCTGTATTTCCAGCTACTTGGAAGGCTGAGGTGAAAGGATCGCTGGAGCCCAGCAGGTCGAGGCTGCGGAGGCTGGGAGCGGCCACTGCACTCCAGTCTGGGCGACAGAGTGAGACTCCAACTCAAAAAAATAATAATAATCTCACTTCTTGATTTTATCCTTGTGCTCACATCTCAACAAGCTAAAAAAAAAAAACCTGGATGTTTCCTCCTTTGGTATCAGACCTGCTTTTAAGGTCTCCCTCACTTTCCACTGATATATCAATTATGTACATAATAAGTCATACACGTTTCTTGTTATATGTGTGGCATCATCAGTCTTGACATTCAACAACACTTTGGGTGAGGTGCTCATATATTTTTGTAGGTTACTATTAAAATGACATTAAAAAACAAAACCTGTATACTAATAACTTTCAAGGGCATAGTATATAGTAACCTCAACAAAATATTAGCAAATCAAATTTAGCAAACTAGAGCTAGCCAGTTAATTCTTCAGATAACAGAAAATCTATCAAAAAACTATTATAACTCGAAAGTGATTTATTGATATTACAGAAATCAGTTGTCATTGCATATATTAATAACAAATAATTGGGAAATAAAGCTTTAGAAAAGTAATACCATTTAAAAGCCATAAAAAAGAACATAATCATGAATTTCACTGCAACCTGGATGGAACTAGAGTCTATAATACTGAGTGACCTCTCACAGAAACAAAGATCCGAATATCACATGTTCTCACTCATATAATGGACCTTGAACATCCAATGCGATACTATAA
>NW_007252255.1:742392-769811 GCF_000164805.1 Carlito syrichta | reverse complement strand
CAATACTATATGAAAATGACTGACGGTACTGGGAAACTATGGGGGAGAGGGGGATGGGATTAACAGTAGCAAATATCTGTCGGGGGATGGGAAAACACTTCTTATCAACAGGGTGCCTGAATGAAACGTAATTTGTACACCTAACCCTTAACTGTATCCCACAAAACCATAATAAAAAATACTGATTAATGAAAAAAAAATAGGATAAAAATATAAAATGCTTAGGGATATATTTAAAAAATGCGAGCAAATTTTTTTGCTTTAAAAACAATAGCCAGGCTTGGTGGCTCACCCTGTAATTCCGCGCCTTTGGGAGGCTGAGGTGAGTGGATTGCCTGAGCCCGTGGGTTCGAGACCCGCCTGGGCAGCAAGACCTCATCTCTACAATAAATCAAAAAATCAGCCGGGCGTGGTAGCGCATGCCTGTAATTCTGGTTACTTGGAAGGCTGAGGTGGAAGGATCGCCGAAGCCCAGCGGGTTGCGGCTGTGGTGGTCAGGAGCAGCCACTGCACTCCAGTCTGGGTGACAGAGTAAGACTCCAACTCAAAAAAACCCCAAAACAAAGCAAAACAATAAAACATTGTTAAAGAAATTCAATATGAAATGAATAGAAAAATGTATCATATTCATGTGTCTAAGGCCTCAATACTGCTGAAGTCAGTTCTCCTCACATTGAACAATATATTCACTGCAATCACAATAAAAATTTCAGCAGAGTTCTTCTTTTCAGCCATTAAAAAGCAAATTCTAAAGTAAATGTGAAAATTTATATATAGGTGCAGTGATGGCAATTTGACCAATGGATCAGTTAGTTCACTAGAATATCCACATATTTCTAGCAATTTAGGTGTGAAGGAAGTGGTATCTGAGATCATTGGGGAAAGAAATATTTGTTCAACATATCAAGTTGAAAACATGATTATTTGTACTAAAAAAGTGATGAAATCGAATTTCCACCTTTACAAAACAAACACAATTTAACTCCAGATTAATTAAACAGAATTTTTATTAAGAGAGACAAACATTTAGCAATTCTTACTAAAATCTATAGGTTAATATTATTTAGACTTACTGGCCTAAAACAAAGCAAAATGGATTGCCTCTTGAACAAATATTAATTTAGTTGATTGCATTAAAATTAACTTTGCTCTTAAGTAAAAAGTAAAATAATAAAAAGACTAACAAATGAGATAAGGAATTCATAACATCAAAACTAACAAATTATTTGTATTAATTACAGTATACAATAGGAAAATTAAGGAAAAAAAGCCTAGATAACTATTAAAAAGAGAAAAACGGACAAAAATAAGATAACTATTTTATAAGAAAAATTAAGTGTATTTGATATCATTCTGACCAGAGAAATGCAAATCAAAATCAAAATGGAATCACCTTCTATGCCTATTTATTTAGGAAAAAAATTTCAAAGATATCAAGTGTAGAGTGATGATGAGATTCACAAAATCTCCTTCAAATTGCACGTAAATTGGAGCAACCATTTTGGAAAACAGTTTGACATTTTCATGTAAAGTAAAACATTTGTTTACCTAAGTTTCAGCAATCATAGTTCCAGACACATATTCAATAAAAACTTTGTATGTGACAGAAGACACATGCAAGAATATTCATTTAGGTACAATTCACAGTAGCAAAAACCTGGATAGAACCCATGAAATAGAAGTGTAGAGCATGAATAAATTCTGGTATATTCACACTGTGAAATATAGTCAGTCATTATGGATCACCTAAGCAAAATATTATTCAGCGCAATAAAAAGGAGTTTTAAAATATTACATCAATCATGACACCCTTTATATAAAGTTAAAAACAGTTATGATTTCTTAAAAAAAAAAATTCATTATAGCAGTACTTAGAGATGCAATAGCATTACACAAAAAGAAGGGAGAAGGAGGGAGGGAAGGTAGAAGGAAAGGAAGGCAAGAAGGAGGGAGGGGAAAATTAGAAGAAAAGATTAACATGAGACATAAGATAATTATCTAGAGCAATGAAAAAAACGAATGGGATGGGGTCATACAATTAAATGTAGGTTATTTGTTAGATTCTCATGCTTTGTTTTGGTTAATACAATATTGGGTGTATTTTAATTATTCAAATAAGCTAAACAGATAAATAGAGGTGCGTTGTGCATAAGACATGAGGATGCCATAAACCAATGGTTTCAAGTAATGAAATTTTGTTGCCTTTGAGAATCAGGAAAATATTTAAATACAAAAGGAAATAAAAGGGAAATACCATTTCAGAAATGTTTACAAAAATTGTTCAGTTCTCTAATACTACAATGCCACTATAAGCTATTGTTTTTCCAAAATTTTTAGCTATGCTGAAGTTTTTCTTTGCAATATATTAATTATGCTACATTTACACATTTGCATATAGTGCTTTCATTTAATTTTATGTCAAAAAATTGTAATTTTGGAGGTTTGTTTGCTGTTACTATTTTTAATGCTTCCGTGGCAGAAAGTGGATTTGGACAGTTTCAATTCATATGTGTCTGCAAGACTCTTGTTACCAAGAATTAACATAAAGTCTTAAAGAGCTTAATCAGGTGTGGTTTTCAGATTTGCACTTAGGGCACCATAATAGCCATGAAATAATGGCATTCCATCTGTGACTTATATTTCAATGCTTCTGTTTCTTGCGTCTGACTAGCAATTGTAATTTACCTGGTTTCTTCTTTAGTAGCTTGAATATTGCGAGCAAGCCATTCTGGAGTACCTTGTTAATACTCGCTCACTCTTCTTACACTAAATGTGTTTTGTATATCCTCAAATATACCAAACTCTAAAATAATTTGTACCCGCATTTTCTACAGAAAATGACCCTCATTGATACCACTACCACCTCTGCCTGTCTGTGACTCTCAAACTTCTATCTCTGACAATGTGACATCTTTAAAAAGGCTGGCCACATTCACTCTCTATCAATTTGTTTCATTCCTCATTCTAGCTTTCACATCACTTGTCTTATTTCTGTAAAATATTTCAAGTATATAATCTTATTAACTGTTTGCTTATCCCCTTTGACTCTTTTGACTCAAAGTTCCATGAAGGTAGAGCCATAAGTACCCTGCTCTCTCAAATATTCCCAGACTTACAACTTCCACTCCACTTGTTCATTGTAGGCTCTCAGTGAATAATTAGATTATTGTCTAGGGAATACTTTAAAGAGCATGTCGGCTGGCCTGAAAACACCTGTTTGGTAACTATGGTCATCCATAGCCTGAATAGAACAACTCTCCCTTAACTCTTGCCAATGAGAAGAGTGAATCTGGGCCACCACTGCTTTTGCTCTCAAAGATCTTGATGGGAGCAATGAACTTGGAATACATAAGAAAAATCATGTTTTCAATCTGATCTTATAGCATTATTTGTTTCTTTTTCTTTTTTTAGATTTTATTTGAATAGTGATTTTTAAAAAACATTTAGTATGTAGCTGGCAAGTGTTGAAATGGGGTTAATTTTTATTACAAAAAAAGCATTTGGAAGCTGTTTAAGCTTTTCTTGCTCTCATTTTAACAGAGCAGAGAGCATATTTCTTCCTGTCTATGAGTAGGTGAAGGACCTTCTTCATTTTTCAGAGTATCTAAGCGAATTTAGTTTCATTGAGTAATTATGTCTTCTCATCATGCACATGACTTTGAACTCTGTCATATTTTTCCCTCCTTGTTGACCACACATTTTTCTGTTCTTGCTTACATCCTAGCAGTATTCTTTTAGCAGAGATTATGTAAATTCTGCTATTCTCGTTGCATGATCCCTTCTGGATATAAATATTTTATTGATTTCTCAGAAAGTCTATGTATCTGCTTGGCTCTTAGGTAGAAGGTATTAGATTCAAACCTACATTTGATTCCAAAGACTGTTCATGAAGGGGATAATCAAGTTTGTCTGGTTTGTTGCTATACTACCAACAATGTGCACAGTGCCTGGCTTACAGTGGGAGATATAAATAATGTTAGACTAAGTAGGGAGTGAGAAAATCTTTCCTGCTCATGCTTGAGAGGAAAAAGAGCCATGCTTGAGGGTGGGCTAAATCCCATAAAAGGGGACATAGTTGCTTGGTCTGACCAATAGCTCAAACAGGTATGGCTTTCAGATTCGTGCTTGGGACACGATAGTCATGAAATAATGGAATTCCATCTGTGACCTACATTTCAATGTTTCCGTTTTCTTGGCAAAGACATCTGACTAGCAATGGTAACTTGCCTGTTTTCTTCCTTGGTAGATATCTCTGAGAGCTGCCATCTGAGGACTGTTATTGAGTTCTGCACTTTAGGTTTCAAATCTAAAAGTCACAAGCTCATTATAGACATATTTATTCCCTACAAGTGTTTTTGGGACCTAAACAGATGGTTTGGACACCACCCAGACTAGTTTAGTCAGATCTTTTTTATATCCAAACAATATTTTATTATCATGATGAAATTGTAGAGCACAACAAATAATGTAAATGCTATTTATTGGCACTTACAAAATTTCCATTTAAAAAAGTCACCAGAATTAAACTCTTCCAAGCATGTAAATATCAATGGCTTTATTTGTCTCAGTAAATATAAAAATTACTAACTTGTTGAGATATATCAGAGTTAATGGATATACCTTTTGATTCACTTGTGACCTTAGTGATGTTATTCACCACATGAAAGGCACTGTGCTAGACATAAACACAAGTCAATTCTTTCATCGAAGACTCCTAAATACTATATAATAGAGAAGCCATATTCACACATGGCTACATTACCAAGCAGAAAGTTTAGAAAGACTATGAGAAGGGCATGAAGAAACTGGTATCCTAGTACAGAGAGAAAACAATAAAATCATTACCAAGTTCTAGACCTCTATAAGGCTATAGTCAATACAATTCTTGATTTCCACAAGCATTTGAAGAGACCTTAGACCTCACTTTGAATATGCCATATTAAACATTATTAATAATGAAAAGACCTAAATAAAAGGTAGAGATAATACAAAGCGTTTGTTCTTACATTTAACATTATTTCCCTCCCAAATGTTACACCTCAACTCAATGCCAAGACAGTCATAGTATACAGTAACACCATTTCCACAGTGTACTTGAAAACATACAACTTATAGCTGGAGACAGAGAAAATGTTAAGTAAAAAAAAAATCCATATTTCATTTTTTTTGTCCTTAGACTCAATACAAGATTTTCAAGTTTGTCATGATTTGTATATTTTTCCAGAAAAAAAAGGAACCCTGGAGGTAACCATGGTGATATGGGTCTCTCACCACTAAACTTAAGGGATTTCTCTTGCTTGCCTCAAGAGAATAGAACACCTTGAGGAATGAATGAGAAAGCAATACATGACTTATGTGAAGTAAATACAATTCTGGCTTTTTTTCCCCCTAATCTTCAAAATGCTAAGAAGCAATTACGTGAACTCAGTTCAGTTTTCAGAAAGTCACCTTGGTCACATGCCATCCTCTCCTGTGGATCTGACGAGCCTGCCACCAATCCTATGGTCCATGTGACATGGCTGCCTTCCAGTGTCTCCCTCACTTCCCCTCTGCACGTCACACTCTAATCCTGTATCAGTGCAGTCCTCTCCTGATTCCAGCTGTTATCTTGGTTTGTGGAGACAATCTGTTTGAAAATATGCAATTTCAACCTAGTTCATAAGTGGAATCACTTTCATCAGATCTCCCCAGATCTTATTCAGATTACTGTTCCTTTCTAGTGTATCCTTGAATATGTACATTACTGGAAAGATTTTTCTCTTCATCATCATCATCATCATCATTATTATTATTTTACCTTTGACCTTTTATGAAAGATCTCCCTGAAAACCAAGCAAAACCAGGAATGAGCAAACGCTTAATTTCTGTGCAGGTCTACTCCCTAATTTTGTGTCTGCTATATATTTTTTAAAAATGTTTGTGAACCTAGGACAATTTTTATTTCTATAGTGAATACAGCCTTGGAGTAAAAGTAAAAGGGACAGTGTTCAAATTCTGTGATTTTTCTTAGATTAACGTACTTTTTTCTGGGGGTAAAACTATTATTTTTCTTTTAAAAATTGTCTTTAAGATAGTTAGCTCATCCATTTGCTGTGCAGGGGAGTCAGAGATCACCCTTATCTCTTATGTGAGCTCTTTGGCTGGATCTGGAAATCAAATTGACACTAGGCAGCAGTAGCAATGTATACTAATTTTATTAGTTTTACACATACTTGGGGATTTGCACAAGACAGTGAAGCCCAAAAAGTGGCTAAAGCAAGATGCTTTTATGCTTTTTTAGACAAAGAATAATACATTTGAGAAGAAATTAGAGGACAAAACAAATCTGGCTAAGGGCGATAAACATCTGGGCGAGTCACTAGGAGATGTATAGGGTGTGTGTAAAATTAGTGGAAGATAAGGGTTACCTAAGTCAGTATATTTATTCAGATTCCTTGCAGTCCCAAGTCCCAGTCTCTGGTGATAAGGGCTATTTTCACACCCTGGTAGGGGGAGAGTACCCCTCTCAGAGGAAACTTTATGGATTACTGAATGCAGGAAGAAACAGGCCTCAGCTAGCCCTTTTTGAAGTTTTCTCCAATGTTTTCAACTAGAAATAATTGACATACCAATCTGGCATAGTTTGGGATGGCACATTCTTCACTCCTTCAGCTTCCTTTCTTTCTGATGTTACACATATTTATTTTTAAAGATCACTGTAAAATAGATTGTCAAACTTCATTCTAAAATGCAAACTTTACAAAGCTAGAATGAGTATCACTCCTCGCTGAAGTGCACTGCTTTGTGAAGAGGAAAATAAATGCATGTTTGTGTGACACATTTTCCTTCTTTAAACAAAGTGAAAGAAACTTTAAACAAAGGAAAGAAACTGATTAACAGGAATGGTTGATTTTTCAATGATTTTAAACCTCTTAGTTCTATGAAATTGGCACCTTTTGTGGCTGTAAAAAAAAAAATCATAAGAGCATGTCAGTTACCACTTTATTTTCCAAACATGTGAACATTAATCTACTTCTGAGTAAATGCCCTTGGCAAAATTGTATTATTTCAAGGGCACTAATTGTAAAAGAAAAATTACTTGACTTCTATATTCTCAGTTTTCCTTGAAATTCTATAGCGATGCTAAGTATGACTGTAAACGTATGTACTTGATTATGCAATAGCTTAGTATTTTCTTCTAGTATTTTTTTTTTTAGCATTGCTTTTCTTTTCCTCTCTCCATTGATGTATATGATTATAAAATCCTTAGTAAGAGCTGTACCTGATATTTGAATCTGCCGTTAGCACTGAGGGAAGTGACAGGTACACACAAATCCTGTCTTTCTCAACATTTATGTTCAAATAGTGCTGTGTTTGAAATCCACAAGGCTACTCTCAGGTCCAGTGATCTGCTAGAAGGATTCATGGAGTTGAGAAAAGCTATTATTCTCATGGGTATAGTTTACTGTAGTGAAAGTATACAGATTAAAATCAACAAAGGGAAAAAGGGGCCTAGCGTGAAGCTCAGGAGAAATGTCACAAGCCTCTTGTTGACCTCTTACACTGGAGTTGCATGAACAGCACTTAATTCTCCCAGCAATGATGTGGAACAACACATGTGAAGTGTAGTCAATCAAGTAAGCTCACTGGAGTCTTGGCGTCCAGGGTCTTTACTGGGGTCAGTCATGTAGGTAAGTGATACCAATAACTAACATCTACTACTGAAACTCCAGGCCTTGCAGAAGACAAATTGATACAGCATGATGCAACACCACAGCATACAAAGTCTACAAAAACAGGCATTCAACATAAACTCCATTGTTGGCGTATAAACTATCTTGTAAGGCCCCAAAACATAGGTACACAGGGTATTCCAAGGGCCCAGAGGCAACTGCCAGGGGATGGTCTAGGGCCAGTCTTAAGGACCTTTGGAATGCACAGAATTTGGGCAACCAGGCCTATCAAGTCAACTTTTTTCTGCTGACATTAGGTATTTGAATCTTTAAAGTATCTTCTCTATGTACTAACTTTCAAAGGAAAAATATGAACTGAAAAAATCACTCCCAAGTCCAAGCAAACTATATCTTTTGCAAATCAAAGTCATTGTGTTGCTTGTTGTTGATTTAGACCATGAAGATGGTATCAGGGCAAATTTAGAAGTGATGTCATCGTTAGGAACAAACAAAAATTGTGAGACAACTTTTAATGCCATTTCCACCTTAATAATCATGAGATGTGGGGAAAATTCTCCAGTTATAAAATCTTTCCTTTACTGATCCACAAAATAGGTGCAATAGAGTTGCTTCAAGAATTAAATAAAATAATGTAAGCAAAAACAACGTTTTTAATTCTTGACAGGTTAGGTTCTCCAAAAAGTGTTAATATTAATAGGACAATGTCACACTGGTTGGAAGAGAAAAACATAAAAAAAGAAAACAATAGCATTCACAATCTCTAACAACGTTTTTTATATCCTGGTACATGCAGAAAATGATCATCTTTTTACAGTACTCTGGAATAAGGGGAACCTGTTGGCAGCATAGGACAAAGGTCCAGAGTTATAGACTCCCAACATCCCTGCCCTATCGCATCCTATTTGGCTTACTAGAAAGCTATGGGAGTCAGTATTATATTAGCATATATGTTACCAGTTGTGGCTACTAGAGTAAGAAGCTCTGTATTACACAACTGAGATATTTATTGGACATACACTGTGGTCATATTCCAGGTAATAATAGGATTGGTTTGGGAAGTAGAGACAGTCCTTAGTTTAAGCAACCTGTTTGACTCATCAAACTTCAATCACCCTATTGTCCGTGATAAGCCAACTCTGTTCCCACGGCTTCTTCCTAATTCTTAGAGAGAGTAAATAAGAGGTAAGCAGAAAGAGAAAATTGAGATAAAATTTGGATATAAGGTGAAATGGACAGGTAGATGAATGTACCCATGTAAAAATTGTGATGAAAAATTAGGAAATCAAACAATTAATTTTTTTCTTTTCTAAAAATTGCTGCTGAAAATCTGTAGAAATCTGAGATGAGATAAGTAACTTCTGTTAAAGTTTGCTTTTTGTTGTTTTTAATAAAAGAATTGAACCAAATTTGTATTTCTCAACTCTAGCTACACACTAAAATCACCTGTGGAGCTGAAAAAACAAAGAATAAAAAAAGACAGACAATAGCAACAAGGTCTTGTTTCCATCCTCACAGATTCTGACTTAGCTGATCACAGATGAGCCTGAGAATAGGATTTCTGAAAGTCTTCTAGACCATTCTAATATCTAGCTACTGAGCTAATACATCAGAATCCTTTTACTCTACTACAACTAAGAGAATTCCTAGCAATAATGATAAATGCTACAAAAGAACAAGAGAAACAGTGAAATAGAATGCAAATACTAACCTTAAATGAGCAAGGGAGTTTAGGGTGGTTTTCAACATTCTGAGGACAATTTCATTGTAATTTTTGAAATATGACAAAAGAATGAATTCTTCATGAAAGAGGAGACATGTGAGCTTTATAGTAGTCCTAAGGATTCAGCAATATGACTGTGGAGAATATATTAATGTAGAAATTTGTATCCCGTACCAAGGGAGATAACCACCCCAGCTCCGAGACTATCCTGATTTAATAACAGAAAGTCTCACCTTTTAGGAAACTCCTCTGTCCCAGGTAACTGACATGGTTTATCATCCAATATATAAGATTTTAACTTTTTAAAACTGGATACAACTTTTGACTGAACTGATGCAATTATAGAAGTAATAAAGAACACACAGCCAGGAGTTCTTTTGTTGACAGTGGTTTATGGTTAGCTTAAAACTAGCGGATTGATTTCTTAAACATAATAAATTCATAGGTAAATAAATGCAAAGAAATAGAAAGAACAAGAGCTCGCCATGTACTTTGGAATTTAAAGTCTGCATTGATTTCTGTCTCTAAGCTGCAGATGAATTGGTGCCAATAACTTCACTGAAATGTTATCTGACTATTTAAGGAGCTTTCACAACTCTGTGTATCTCTTAAGTTCTGGCTGTGCCTCTGCTATACTCTGATGTTAAGAGAAACCTGTTTTCTTGGTGAATGATCTTTTTATGCCTAGCATGTAAATCAAAGATTTATCTACTATATAATCCAACCACCCTTATACATTATTTTGTACTCCTTTCTTACTGGTGACAATATGTAGCTCTATTTTTGAACAGAATCATAAGTCAAGCAGAACTTAATGTATACTCTGAAAATATCAGTGAAGAAGCAGCCACTTGCTTTAAGAATTTGGGAAAATGTGTTAGGCAGCTTTCACTGAGTTTGTTGTGGCAACAACAACAACAACAACAACAACAAAATACATCAGTGGCTTACCAAAAAAAAAAAAACAAAGTTGAAATTTTTACTCTGATTGTCCAATGGCCACTGCGGCTCGCCAGCAGTTCTGCTCTTCACAGCTTCTCACTGGGGATCTGGGCTCAAGGAGTCATCATGATCTTCTCTTGGCAGAGATAAAGTACAAGAGAACTGGCAGACACACAAAATGGGTTCACACTGCTGCTTATGTGAGGTGCATACCACTGTGGTTCCACCTTCTATTGACCACAGGAAGTCATATGGCCACACGCCTCACAGAGGAGGCACTGCAAGTCACCTGACCATGAGCTGAGACCTAAAACTCTTCTCATAGGAAGAGCAAGGTAACGGTCAGAAACAATAGCACAGTCTCCCACAAAATGCTCTCTAACCTACCTCAGACCGTGTCTTCTGCTGTAAAGCATGGATTATAAAAGCCAATTGATATGGTTGCTGTGAGAATTCAATTATATATGCATGAATGGCATCTAAGAGCACACTGGTGTTCAAAAAGTATCTTATCTTTCTCTTTCAGCAGATTCTCTGATATATTAGAGATGTATACGTTTTCATGAATGTTGGGAAACACCTAGTTGGCAGAATAATTTTACCTTGATGAGCTAAATACCATTGACCTAAAAGAGATAGCAGTGGGTGTAGGATGCCGAGTGAGGTAGTTTGTGTGTGTTCTAAGCTCCAGGGTTTGGGGCACACCAGATTGATACTATCCTAGGAATTGAATCTGAGTGACTCCTCCAAAGCTACTAAAGACATTGCTTACTGGAACTACAGGAATTATTTGAATTCTACCACCTGCTATCTTGAGCGCATTACTGAAGTTGTCTGAGCCTCAGTTTTTTCAGCTGTAAAAAGGGAATAATTATGCTCACCTTCCTTATGTGATAAGGAAGATAACAGATAACATAAGTACACTATCTGGCATATTATAGTATGTAACAAATAATTATTGTTAAAACCAAGACTGAGGCTGGGCCCAGTGGCTCATGCCTATAATTCCAGCACTTTGGGAGGCCGAGGTGAGAGGATTGCCTGAGCCCACAGGTTGGAGTGAGTCCTCATCTCTAAAATAAATCAAGAAAAATTAGCCGGACATGAAGGCACATGCCTGTAGTTCCATCTACTTGGAAGGCTGAGTCAGAAGGATCGCCTGAGCCCAGCAAGTTGAGACTGTGGTGGCCGTGAGCGTGCCACTGCACTCCAGCCTGGGTGACAGAGTGAGACTCCAACTCAAAAAAAAAAAACAAAAAAAAACCAAACTCAGGTCTGAAAGTTATTTAGTACTTTATTCTCTCTGTCTTTGGGGTGTGGGATCAAGAAATTCTGCCTAGATTAGTACAGGCAAACTTTTGAACTGATTTTTACATTATTCTCAGCGATCTGCTCCATGTACTGGAATCTCAGCTGTCTGAAGGATTCCAGAAGTCATGTCTTTTAATCAATTCATTTTTAAGAAAATGGAGACTAAGATAATAGAAGTAGTTTTGCAAATTTCATATGGCTAAAGAGTGAAAAAAACGAAAAACTAGGACTCCTATATACTTACCTAGTGCTGTTTCCCAGAGGTTGTATGTTCCTCATCATCCTGGTCTAAAGAAATTTGCAGGGTAACAAGAGGGAGAGAAACTGTGGCCTGACTTTAAGATGTTTAAAGCAGTCGTCACTCAGGAAAAAACAAAACAAAACTGGGGGACAAATGATTGTTCAGTTCTGACTAATGGGCAGTGTCTGAAGTAGGTCATGAACCCATGGGGAGGGCTGAAAACCTGGTAGGCGACGGAAGCGCCATACAGAACATGGCTAACAAAGGGTGTTGCAGTGATGACTCCCACATTTAGGACACACTGAAGTCAGTGTGATTTCCGATTTTCTTCTATAGAACGAAAAAGGGGGATTTCTTTCCTTTTTTTTTTTTTTTTTTGCTTGCCTCAGTCATACCACTAATTATTTAGTGGTCTTTCAAACCTTTTGTAATCTCTACTCGAGAAAGCCCTGAAAGATATTAATTCTTAGCCATGTGCCTCATAAATGAAGGCCATTCTGCTATACTTAATGACAAGGCTGAGGCAGCAAGATGTCATTTGCTTTTTTCTCGGTTTTTAAATTGCTTTCTAAATGAACTACAGCTGTGAGGGCCAGGTGCTGTGATCCCTTTAGAAAGATCAGGAAATGATGAAATCCAAAATTTCAAAGTGTGATGGATGTCAGCTCCCGATTTGGTGTGTGTGAGGTCACCCCGTGCACCTGGTGCCATCTCCACAACAGAATTACTTTTCTGTGGAGGAAAAAAAAAAAAAGGAGAGCGAGTGAGGGAGAGAGAAAGAGAGAGAGAGATGCACATGTCTAATGCGAGTGCAACAATAAGAGAAACAGTTTATAATTATCTCTTTGTTTGTTCCTCATCTAGATGGAAATGGTGAAATGTGTGGTGTCCCCACCCCCACCCCTTCCCCATTATAGGTATTGCTGCTGTATTAAATGCAAGATTTTTGTGAATCATAGAGTTGATATGGTGGCAACCCAGAAGCCACGAAGATGTAAATAACATATTATGGTGATGGGAGAGAGAAATTGAAAGAGAGAGGCAGAGATTGTCAAGAATCTTGTTTCACTTAATTGGTTAAAATCAGTACGTTTACTCTCAGGAACTCTGTTGATCTGGGGAGCTTTTGGCTGAATCTAGGACTCAGTGGGTGCTATCTTTAAAGGTAGACAGCTGAGGTCAGCCATCCACCCCTGCCCCTAGGAGAGAGAAGAGCGTCACACACATCCCCCTTCAAGCATTGCTAGTTACTCATTCTTCTTGCCCAGCTTGAGACTCTAGGAGAAATCCATTTATGAGACCTTGCTCTTGCAGTCATCCAACAGAGGAAATAAGGAATGATTGTGCTTATTATCTCTAAGCACTGACCCCCTCAGGATGCGTATTTGTCAGAGCTGGATGGCTGCCAGGGTCAACCCCATTTTCTCTGGGACGTCTGCCCAGTCTGCCCCCAGGAGGAGTGGGGACTCCTAAAACTCCCACAGCCTTCTGCACAGTATCATTACTGGGACATTGAACTTGACTGTCTCATAGGCAGGTGGCACAAGGCAAAGCATGGGGCAGGGCTGGAGCTGAGTCTTGATCCCAACCCTACAATGTTGACTTGGAAGAATTGTTTAGCCTCCTTGAGACTTAATTTTCCTCATCTCTAAAATGGGAATCGAAGTAGCCACAGGTTTTGGTGAGGATTGACAGATACTGCATATGTAAAACACCCAGTATAGTGCTTTGCACAAAGTTGATAATGTGAAATATTAGTCTTCCCAATATCATTGTCTCTTATTCTCAGCACTGTAGGCTACAGAGTGGAGCAGAAAGGGCAAGAGAGTTAAGACTTGGGAGATAACATGCAACTCCCAGTTCTTGCATCTTCTGAATAACTAGCATTACTTTGTTTCCTTACCCTGTATGGGACTTACTTTCCTCATTTGTACAATGGAGTCAATATTCTGCATCATTTAATCTTACAGGGGCAAAATGAGATCATAGTTCTTCGGATTCTGAAGAGATAAATTATAGGGTAAAGGAAGTTGATAAGGACATGGTGTCATTTAGCTAAATGATGGTTAGCTCTTTTTTTTTTCATAGCACCTAGATGTTGTCTAGGCCCATCTTTTCCATCAATACTCATGATCACACTACATGTAATTATGAGAATTAGGTAGGTGCCAAGTGATTCCTGGGGAGGAGTAAGTGACAATGGAGAGAATGAAGGAGAGTATCAAAGACCGGAAATCTAGCATGATCCCAACAAAACAAGTAAAGCTCTCAGTACCCAAAATGGAGAAACCTAATAGAAATTCCTCACTTGAGAAGTTTTAGAAAAAAGAATTTTAAAATGCTATCATGTAGTTGTAGCTTTAAATGAAAGAAAATTGTGGTTTATTTGAATAGCAGAAGGTGTAAATATTTTAATTGCTGCTTTTGGATGGTTTTGTGTTCAATAGCCATAAACGTGGATTATGTCCTGTGTCATATCTAAAGCTATCTCTGTGGAATTACAGAGAGGAGATTGAGAGACACTAGCTTCCTTCCACACCCACAAGAGATGACATCATGTGGTTGTTACCAATTGTGTCACCAGGGAAATGGACTACCATGAGGCATCCCTAATTTGGGAGGAGGCTGGTTCTAAGGAGCCAGCTGTGCTGTACTACCACTCATTCCAGAGTTTAACCAGGATGCTTGGAAGTATGAGGAGCAATGAATCAACCAATGGGATGCAGGACTTGCCCTTCTGAGCTTTAGCCCCATATTTTCTCTGGGAGTTCTACCCTTGGCCTTAGCTTTCTCAAAACTCATGTCATTCTCTCTCCCAGATCACCTGCTCCAGATCTGTTAGATCATCTGCAGTTCCAGTCACTTTCTACTTCAGTGAATTCTTCCTTCCCTTTATTAGACTTCAGGTCCCAGTTCAGAACAGTTTTGAAGGGTGATTTTCAAATTCAGTCATGTTTAAATCTACCTGTTCACCACTTCCTCTTCCACAGACCAGAATGAGACCAGTGTCTGGAGAGTGAGAAGCAGAGGTGCTTCTGTATCACACAAGGCATGGCCACGAGGTCACTGGTTTAAGAAGTACTGAGTTTGCTGCCTGTGTGGCTATCCACTTTTCTTCCATATTGATTGCAGCTGACAAAGTGACCCTGGAAGAGAGTGGAACTCATGGTATTTGAACTCTAGATGAAAAGACGGATAGAAATTTCTTTTAAATTTGCAAGAAGTTTTATATTTCCTACCAGGTAGAGTCCTGCATTCATCTTGGATGCAGACTTATTCTGGGAAAATCACCCAAAGGACCTTTAGCTATGCAAATGTAGATCAAAGACTCTCTTCTGGAATGGATTTAAACTGCTGTGAATAACAATTTGGAAGGTTGTCTTCATAGGGCACAGATCTACATTTCTATGAGTTACCTTCTACTTAAAAGAACAGTTCTAGTGCAGCCTCTGTGAAAAACAGTTTGGTGATTCCTAAAAGATCTAAAAATCAATCTCCCATACCACCCCACAATCCCCCTACTGGGAATATACCCAGAGGAACTCAAATCACTCTATGAAAAAGATACTTGCACACACAAGTTTATTGCAGCATTATTTACAATAGTAAAAACATGGAACCAACTGTACTGCCCATTGAAAGAGGACTGGATTAAAAAAGTGGTACATATACATGATGGAATATTACACAACCATAAAGAAGGACAAAATTATGAGCTTCACAACCACTTGAATGGACTTAGAGGTTATTATACTGAGTAATCTATCATAGAAACAAAGAACTGAGTTTCACATGTTCTCACTCATGAGTGGACCTTGAACAATTATCATAATACTCTTAGAAAGGGATTGGCAGTAGTGGAAACTGCCAGGGCAGGGGCGCAAGATTGGCAGTAGTGGGAAACTGCTGGGAGTTGGGGAGCATACCTCATCAACAAGGGTACCTGCATAATGAACAATTGTATACCTAACCCTGAATTGTTCTCCATATCTTTAAAATAAAAAAAAATTTAAAAACTACCTTAAAAAAAACTTCTTTTCCAGATCCAAGTTAAGGTGGATATTTGAAAATCATTGCTAATTTTAGAAGAAAGTGTATATATGTTTGTGTGTATTTGTGTTCATGTTCAATACTTGCTTTTGGAAAGTCAGGCGTAACGAACCCCAAAGCTTACTTAAAATATGTGAATACCAGAAAAGAACAACTTGGAAAAGAGGCTGGGTATAAATGGGCACTGTGTAACCCAGATTTGGAGAGCATGCTACAGTAATCATGCAACTTCTAAATCTTTGTTTGGGGTGTTCTTTAGCAGTAAGTAGTGTCCCCCACCTCATCCTTCATGCAAGTGGTTTCAGGTTTAAGTTGTGCTACTCTTCTCAGTACTGTTCGTATTGCTCAAAAATCATCTTAAATTGGGTTGCCCAGAAGTGAATATGCAGCCCAACCTGTACATAGTAGAACTCAGCTATGGTCTTTTCGTTATTTAAGAAACTATGTCCTATTAATGTAGCCTAAGAAGACATTATCTTTCTTGGGTACCACATTTCAATGTTGACTCACACTCAACTAACTAAATTTAAGACAGATTAAACTCTTAAATATAGTACTCACGTTTCAGAGCTTAAGTTGTTTTCTTAGAATCAAGTATGGTACCTGATCCCCCCCCATACTAAACTTAATTTTTCTTAGATTTACTTCCATCTGTTTTGATCTTTTTATGACCCAGAGCAGAGCTCTGTCATTAAACAACGTTATCTACGTTGGCATTGCTCTATTAATCAGCAATCATATAGGGCAGAACCCTTCATCCAGTGATAAATCCTTCTGAGTTAACCATACCCAAATGAATCACCTGCATTTAGACCAAAATACCGCTAGAGATCTTTCAAAACCCCTTGTTGGAGTTCAGATCTATCCTTTCTCCTGAAATACCTGTCTAAAATTCTAACAAAATTAGAAATACAGCAATTATGAAACACATATGTGCAACATAGTCTGTGTGTGTAACATCTACTGTATGAAGGCTCATACACACATGTGATATTACTTGTAGTTCACATCAACTTCATGAAGAAAAGTCAAAATTCCCCTGCTCCAATTCCCATTTTATATGTGAGGAAGTCAATAGTCATGTTGATCAATTTTGACTAGAATCAGTTTTCAGGCAGACACACAGTTCACCTCTGGTCCTCTTTGTTGTACCCAACTGGCATTAGACCCTTTGTCTACAACTACTGTGCAAACTTTTATAAGATGTAGATCAATCCTCAACATGACTTCTTCAAAACAGCCCCACTAAAATACCCAGGATACCGTGTTGTGAACTCCCCTACACTCCAGAAATCCTCATTACAACTCATGAGGAGAGGGCCAGTCCCCTTTGAACTTACACTGATGATGACAGGGGCTCACGTTTTCCGGAGGCTCCCCAGTCCACAAGTCTGGCAGATTGGTGATGCCTTCTGACAGCAGCTGTCAGGGTAATGTCCTCTTCTGCCTTATTCTGTCAGGTTCTACATCTTTCCTTGGAACCTGCTCAGATTATGTCTTCTTATTTTTTAGGTATTTAAAAACTTGCTTTCATCTCTCTTCTCCAGACAATTCTTCCCCAAATTATTTAATCCACCCATCAGTGGCCTAGTTCTCAAACCATCTCATAGTCTCTACTGCCTCTCAGTGAGCTCCAGCTTGTCAATATCTTAAAACGTGACACTCATAATTAAACAGAATGCTCCAGATGTGATTTGATTGGCACAAAGTTATTTTATCTTTTGTTTTGGACTATGTCATTTCTAATGTTGTTTACTGCTTTTTCTGTAACAGTTATTTCACACTGGTGATACTTCTGATCTTGAAATCCCTAAAGCCAGGGACCTTTTTTTCTCACATGGAATTAACAGCCCTTGCTTCCCCCAATCTATATTCCTGTACTATTGATTTCTTGGGTTTAAATGCTGACTTTCATATTTGCCCTTGTTAGATTTCAACTCTAGATTTGCCTCATAATTCAATCTGTTGAACTCTCTGAACTACAGTGCATTTTCTGTTTAATGTTTATGTGTCTGATTAACATGTATTTTATATTTCAACAAAATTCTGAATGAAAATATAGGAATGAGTCCTTCAGACCATATGAAATTTCTTGTTATTCATTGTTTCCTTTCACTATTTTTGCCTATCACTATATCTTTTGATGCAGTATATAAAAGAGATCTATACCAGTCAGCCCTGTTCAAGACACCTTGAGAGATACAGAAATATCCAAAGAGCTTAGTATCTAATTGATTAAATAAATCTAGCACAGTTGGAAGCAACCAGTAGAGAAAAATTAGGCAAGACATTGCTTTATATAGGCTTCAAGAGTTTAAAAGACTTGAGGAGAGGGTAAAAAAAAACCAGGGCGATTGCTGGATCATATGGAAGATCAATTTCTTGCTCCCTTAGATACCGTCATGCTATTTTCCATAGAGGTTGGACTAGCTTGTATTTCCACCAACAGCGTAGAAGCGTCCCCTTTTTCCACTTCACCTGCACATACATTACTTATGTATCTAATCCTGACTTGTACCCCACATCTTTATAATAAATAAAAAAAAGAACCAGGGGGATTAACAAAAAACTTAAAAAAAAAATCAGGTATAGGTAGGAATCGGTGGCTTAGCCTGTAGTCCCATCACTTCGGGAGACCGAGGTGAGTGGATTGCCTGAGTTCACAGGTTTGAGACTAGCCCGGGCAACTTGGCGACACCTCATCTCTACAATAAATAAAAAATTAGCTGGGCATGGTAGCGCGCACCTGTAGTTCCTGCTACTTGGAAGGCTGAGCCTGAAGAATCATTGGAGCCCAGCAGTTCGATGTTGGTGTGGCCATGAGTGTGCCACTGTACTCCAGTCTGGGACATGGAGTGAGACTCCAATTCCAAAAAAAAAAAAGAAAGAAAGAAAAGCAGGTAGAATTTTAGCCTTTAGCCTGGATTTGCATATAATTACATACAACATATAATATATATAATTATACTGCAATAATTATACAATTATGTTGCAATACAATATGTTTTGTATTAGAAGAAAATTATGTACCAAATGCCAAGTGTTTCAGTGTTGAGAGTATGTCTCTAGTAAAATTATGAAAGTTAAAAGAGAAGGCTACAAGTAAATGGTATATGGTATACTGAAGAGTCAAGAGGAAGGCATTTGGGTACTAAATGATTTAACTTCATATTCACTTATCCACCTATTTTTTTTTTGAGTTGGAGTCTCACTCTGTCACCTAGGTTGGAGTGCAGCGGCATGCTCATGGCCACCGTAGCCTCAACCTGCTGGACTCAGGCAATCCTTCAACTTCAGCCTTCCAAGTAGCTGGAACTACAGGCATGTGCTATTACGCCTGGCTCACCTACTCATTTAATAAATATTTGTAGAGTTCCTGGTATATACCAGGCACTGTTTTAGGATGACCTCCGTTGGGCAACTGGGTTTTCCTCCAGCTAGCTAGCCTAGGTTTATTCACATTAAATGGCAAGATTTTTTTTTAAAGTGAACGAAACTTAGGCTTACAATTGATACTTAACCACATTTTAAGCAAGTTTCAGGCCTAGAGTAAATGTGTACTGGGTTGGGGGGAGAGAGATTTACCTCTTAACTGGAGCAAATGCAAAGCCACATTGTTCAGTTCATGGATATAGGGAGAGTTTAAGATTGTGTTCATTTTTTGCAATCATTCTAACACAGAGGTTCTTACGTATCCAGGCGAGAGATGAAAGTGATTTTGATAACAGTAGTATCAGTGAGGGGATGACGGTTACTAGCTTGTAGACATAATTGCAAGATAATGGGTTCAAATGTGAAAATGAATGTGATGAAAAAAACCCTCTAGTTTGGGGACTGCACAACTAGAAAGATAAAGTTGCCATTTACTGGGATGAGGGAAGACAGAAGAGAGGGGCAGCTTAGAAAGGAAGATTGGAAGCTTAGCTTTGTGCACGTTAAGTTTGAGAGTCTTATGAAATGTCCAAGAGGAATTTTCAATAAGAAGTAGATGAAATGAGCATGGAATTCAGAATGAGTTCTGGTCTGCTGACAAACTTGGGAGACATTGCATATGGAATTTCATGTTCTGGGACCCTACAACAGGACATGAGAAGGAATAAGCATAAGGCACTGAGATTTAGAGACCACAGACAGGAGCAGCTAGAGAAGGAACAAGTGAACTACAGACTTATTCTTCCTGTCCTCGTGGACTAAAGAAAATGGCCCAGTCTTAAAACCCCAGTCATTTCTCACAGCAGTGTCCTACAAAGACGTGCATCTTGGACCCTGACTGTAACGACTCCAAGGCTCTTATGGTATGTCTAAAATGATCTCTGATCATTGGCATATAAATACTAGCCAGGGTAGTGAACCCAAGCTTTGCTTTCCCAAAACTTGAGTTCCTGTAGGTCTCGTTTCATTGCCACACTTGGATGGCATATTATTATATATGATATAGGGTGGAGTGGGTATCCAAAGATAGGTCTTCAGGGATACAGTTTCCATTTCTCTTTTTAGGAACACTGGCAATTGATATCTTGAGCTCCCAAACTGAACAGTTAAGGAATAGAGAAACGAATTTGCTGAAAAGGACCAGCTATTTAATTTTATTCATCCTGTATCAAATTTCTGCATCTCACAGTTTGGGCACAACAGGAGGTGACACTGTTAACTGTTGCTCTTTTCACTTCCTTTTTTTCCCCCTCACTGAACATAAACATATCATTACACAGTTACACTCCACTATATTTAGAGTTGATTCTTAACTATCTATTAAATCAAACAGGGAAGCTTGGCTGTTCTACCTGGAGCCAGTGGAGACTGGCTGGGAGAAGGACTGGTTCACTGGGGAGGGTAAGATAAGAGTGAAAGCTGTTTTGTCGACACCTATGTATCCCCCTCTTCTTTGGAGACATAAATACCTCTCTACCTAGGTGAGGGCCAGCATCCTGCCCCCAAACCACCTTGAAAACCTCCTATTCACCAATGATCTGGACTTCAGCTTTATTGCCTTGTGTAGCTGGAAGGAGCTTTACAGGTATCTATAGTACCTAGTCCAAGCAGTTCACTCATCAAAAACATGATCTACAATATTTCAAGATGCCAGGGATATGATATGCTCAATACAATTACAAGTTTTATTTGTTAAATAGGTTTTGAAAGTGTTATCTACTATACCGCCTTCTTGGAGTCTTGCAGTGCATATCAACATGGAAGCCACCAAGGAGATCTGCCTTAAAATAGAAACTTTCTTGACATTGTTCATCCTGATATTTCCCCATTACATTTCACTATGGAATCTACTATTTTTGATAATGAATGTTAACATTGATAGAACAACTATAGAACATACTTTAGAAGACACTACTATCATTCATACTAGTAGAGTAGTTTACAACAGGTCAACTGGGTGTTATTTTTGGCACTTATCCTCCATCTTATGATTTGAGAAATTGAGAACTGGAGAGGTTGAGTGGCCTTAAGATCAACAGAGATTTCTGGAAAGATGGTGACAAAACAGGTGAGATGGTGAGAGTCTTTGCACAAGCAAGTGTCCATAAAGACTCTGTGCATGAGTGGGTGTGTTCTGGTGTGTGAGTGAATGTCTGTCTGAGGGGAGACTTGGGTTCATGCACCCAGGGCTTTCCTCTGGAGGTGACTGCAACCTCCCACTGCTCTGAGATTGGAACTCCCAGCACACAGGATCATCTGCTGTTCTCAGGGCTCTCCTGAGAAGAAGCAGTGGGAAATAGCATAAAATAGCTGATCCTCACCACCTGGTGCCCAGACCACACCATCACCTGTAACAGCATACCAGCATGAGCTTCAGGATCGTGGAGAGAGTAGGTCATGGAAAGCTAGAAAGAAGCCCTGCCACTGGTGAGGAAACACAAACTGGCACCACTTTCTCTGTCCCAGGACCAGGCAGAGACCTGCATTGTCCCACTAAAGTTGTTGGAAGAATCAACATTGTTAAGATGTCCATTCTATCCAAGACAACCTACAGATTTCATGCAGTACCCATTAAATTACCAGCAACATTCTTCTCAGACCTGGAAATGACTATACAGGAATTTATATGGAAACATAAATCACCACAAACAGTCAAAACAATCCTCAGCAAAAAACAAACAAACGAACAAAGTGGGAGGTATCACACTCCCAGACTTTAAACTTTATTGTAAAACTACAATAATCAAAACTGCCTGGTATTGATACAAGAGCAGGCATATAGACCAATGGAACAGGATAGAGATTCCAGAAGCAAAACCTCAATTTCTCTACCAATTCATCTTCAACAAAGCCTCCAATACCAACCAACCACTGAGAAGAGGAGAACCTATTCAGCAAATAGTGCTAGGAAAACTGGCTGACCACATGCGGAAGATTAAAACAAGACACCTATCTATCACCATACTGAAAAATCAACTCTAAATGGATCAAAGACCTAAACACATGACCTTGAACTTTAAGAACCTTATAAAATGCAGGAGACACCCTTATGGAAATTGGCAGTCAATTCCTGATCAAAACCCCAAGTGCCCATGCCATAAGAGATAAGATAGACAAATGGAACCTCATCAAACTGACAAGCTTCTGCAAAGTCAAAGTAACCACTGAGAGAGTGGGGAGACAGCCCACAGACTGGGAAAAAATATTTGCCAACTGTATATCTGACAAAGGCCTAATGTCTAGGATCTACAAGGAACTCAAACATGCCAAAAAGAAAAAAAACAAACAGCCCCTTTACAAAGTGGGTAAAAGATATGAATAGACACTTCTCAAAAGAAGACATATGAGCAGCCAACAGATACATGAAAAAATGCTCACCCTCACTAGTTATCAAAGAAATATAAATTGAAACCATGCTGAGGTACCACCTGACTCCAGTCAGGATGGCCATCATCAATAACTCAAAAAACAGCAGATGCTGGAGAGGATGCGGAGAAAAGGGAACACTTCTATGCTGTGGGTGGGAGTGTAAACTAATATAACCTCTTTGGCAAATAGTTTGGTGATTCTCAGCTTCCACCTTAATTAAATCTCAAAACTGCAAAAAGGACTGCCCCCAACCTACGGTCCAACTCCAGAATTGAACAAAGCAAGAGGATATACATAAGGAAGAATAGGATATTGAACAAACAGAAGTAAAAGCAACCCCTCCACCCCTGAATAACAGAATTAAATAAGATGGGGAAGGGGAGGGAAAGAAAAAGTAGGGAGGAAAAATCTGCACAAATGAAGAAAAACCAAAAGAAGAATATAGGTCACACACAGACCACTGGGAGGTCAGACACTGAGAAAACAGACTTCGGAACACAAATGATGAAGAGTTCCCAGAATGATCACATGCTTCAAACCCAGACATCAAGACATTAACAGAGAGAATTTAAAAAACTGAGGAGAGACAAGAGGAAAATAGGAAGGAGCTGATAACAGAAATAACAGCAGTAAAGAATACTGTGATGGAAATAAATATCAAGCTAATAAGCATGGAAAGCAGAGTTAGCCAAGTAGAAGAAAGAATCTCAGAGCTTGAAGACCAAAATACAGAACGAATCCAAACTGCCAAATACATAGAAGAGAAGCTTAAAAAGACAGAACAAAACCTTCAAGAGATGAATGATTGCTTCAAGAGACTGAAGCTAAGAGTAATTGGCCTTTCTGAGGCAGAAAGAGAGGCAGAGACCACACTGGAATAAACATTTCATGAAATCATTCAAGAAAACTTCCCTCATCTCATCAGTAAAACAAAAATTCAAACATAAGAGATTCAGAGAACCCCTGGAAGAAAAAAAATGAGAAGACTAACTCCCAGACACATAATAATTCACCCAAACAAAGTAGGTATAAAAGAAAAAATCCTAAAGGCAGCAAGAGAAAAAGGTCAGATTACCTATCAGGGAAGACCAATTAGAATAGCAGCAGATTTATCTACAGAAACCCTTCAGGCTAGGAGAGCTTGGCGCCCAATCTTCAAAGTTCTCAAAGATAAACAATTTCAACCAAGAATAACCTACCCAGCCAAGCTAAGCTTCATCAGTGAGGGAGAATTAAAATCTTTCCCAGACATCCAATCCCTAAGAACCTATGCAGCCTCCAGACCACCTCTACAAGAAATACTTAAGAAAGTATTAAACACAGAAGAAAAGGAGAAAAGAACGACAACGTTCTTCACAAGAGTACAGGGAAAAGATGGAAAACACACATGAATCAACCCCAAAACCAAACGAAAGACAACAAGTAAACAGGAACAATAAGAACTCCATAAAAACCTCATGAAAGGGAAAAATGACCACATTTCAATAATTAGCCTGAACGTGAATGGACTAAATGCACCACTGAAAAGACATAGAATGGTGGACTGGATAAGACCATGATACCCATTATTTGTTGCATCCAGAAGACTCATCTCACTACAAGGGATGCACACAAACTCAAAGTTAAAGAATGGAAAACAAGTTTCCAGACCAGTGGATCACAAAAGAAGGCAGAAGTCGCAATCTTAATATCAGACAAAATAACCTTTAAGTTATCAAAAATTCAAAAAGATACAAAAGGACACTACATAATGATAAAAGGTTCAACCCATCAACAAGAAATATTCATCCTAAACATATATGCACCCAACACAGGAGAACCAGCATTTATAAAACAGCTACTTAATAAACTGAAAAAATACATTGACTAACATTATTATAGCAGAGGACTTAAATACCCCACTGACAGCTCTAGATAGATCATCTAGGCAAAAAATCAATAAGGAGATCCAGAACCTAAACTTGACACTTGACCAAATGGACTTAGTCGATACCTACAGATTAGTCTACCCAAAAACCACAGAATAGACATTCTACTCAATACCACATGGCACATGCTCCAAAATTGATCACGTTCTTGGCCATAAATCAAGCATAAACTAATTCCACAAGGTTGAAATCTTGCCATGCACATTCTCAGACCACAGTGGAATAAAAATAAACATTAAAATCAACAACATGCCCACAAAGATATGGACACTAAACAGCATGATGCTGAACAACGACTGGGTCAACTCTGAAATCAAAGAAGCAATTGAAAGATTCCTGAAACAAATGAAAATGCAGACATTTTACCAAAACTTCTGGGATGCCATGAAATCAGTTTTAAGAGGGGAATTCATATCTCTATGAGCACACATTAAAAAAAAAAATGGAGCCGGGCTAAGTGGCTCAGCCTGTAATACCACGCTTTGGAAGGCTGAAGTGAGTGAATTGCCTAAGCCCACAGATTCGAGATCTGCCTGGGCAACTTGGCGAGACCTCATCTCTACAATAAATAAAAAAAAATTAGCTGGGTGTGGTAGCACCCACCTGTAGTTCCATCTACTTGGAAGGCTGAGGTGGAAGGATCGCCGGAGCCCAGCAGGTCGAGGCTGTGGTTGCCGGAGGCAGCCACTGCACTCCAGTCTGGACGACAGAGTGAGAATCCAACTCAAAAAAAAAAAAAAGAAAGTATTCCAGGCAATTGAGAAAGATGGAATTCTCCCCAAATCATTTTAAGAAACTAACATTATACTGATACCCAAACCCAGTAAAGATCCAACAAAGTAAGAGAACTTCAGGTCAATATCCCTTATGAACATAGATACAAAAATCCTCAACAAGATTCTAGCAAATCGGATTCAAAAGCACATCTCAAATATCATCCACCATGACCAAGTAGGCTTCATCCCCAAGATGCAGGGCTGGTTCAACATTCGCAAAATCATAAATGTCATTAAATACATCAATAGATGTAAAAGCAAGAACCACATGATTATCTCATTAGATGCAGAAAAAGTATTTGATAAAATCCAGCATCCCTTCTTAATAAAAACCCTCAAACATCTAGGTATAGAAGGAACATATCTCAAAATAGTAAGTGCCATCTACGACAAACCCACAGCTAGCATATTGCTAAATGGTCAGAAACTATAATAATTTCCCCTATAAACTGGAAAAAGGCAAGGTTGTCCACTCTTACCCCTCTTGTTCAATATTGTGTTGGAAGTCCTAGCCGAGACAATTAGACAAGAGAAGGAAATCAGGGGTATCCAAGTAGGAAAAGTGGAAGTCAAGTTATACCTCTTTGCTGATGATATGATCCTATACCTTGAAAATCCAAGAGAATCTGTCAAAACCCTGCCTGCACTGATAAAGGACTTTGGGAAGGTCTTAGGGTACAAAATAAATGTGTAAAAGACAGTTGCATTTCTCTACAACAACAACAAGCAGACAGAGACCCAAATAAAAAGCACAATCCCATTCACAGTAACCACCAAAAAAATGAAATGCCTCGGCATCTTCCTAACCAGAGAAGTGAAAGACCTTTACAATGAGAACTACAAAACACTGGTCAAAGAAATCCAACAAGACACAAACAAATGGAAAAATATTCCATGCTCATGGATAGGAAGAATCAACATTGTTAAGATGTCCATCCTACCAAAGGCAATCTACAGATTCAACTCAAACCCATTAAATTACCAACATCATTCTTCTCAGACCTGAAAATGACAATACAGAAATTTATATGGAAACATAAATGACCACGAATAGCCAAAACAAATCTTAGCAAAAGAAACAAAGCAGTAGGTATCACACTTCTAGACTTCAAACTTTACTATAAGGCTACAGTAATCAAAACAGCCTGGTATTGGTACAAGAACAGGCACATAGAACAACAGAACAGGATAGAGATTCTGGGAGCAAAGTCTCAATCCCTCACCCAACTCATCTGTGACAAAGCCTCCAACAACAAACACTGGGGAGAGGAGAACCTATTCAGTAAATGGTGCTGGGAAAACTGACTGAACACATGCAAAAGATTGAAACAAGACTCCTACCTATCACCATACACAAAAATTAACTCTAAATGAATCAAAGACCTAAACGTAAAACTTCAAACTGTAAGAACCCTAGAAAATGTAGGAGACACTCTTATGGATGTTGGAACTGGCAACCGATTCCTGACCAAAACCCTAAGTGCCCAGACCATAAGAGATAAGATAGACAAGTGGGATCTCATTAAACTGACAAACTTCTGCAAAGCCAAAGAAACCATCAAGAGAGCAGGGAGACCAGCCCACAGAATGGGAAAAAATATTTGCCAACTGTATATCTGACAAAGGTCTAACATCTAGGATCTACAAGGAACTCAAACGTGCTGAAAGGAAAAAAACAAACAGCCCCTTTAAAAAGTGGGCAAAAGACATGAATAGACACTTCTCAAAAGAAGATATGTGGGCGGCCAACAGACACATGAAAAAGTGCTTAGCCTCACTCATTATTAGAGAATTGCAAATCAAAATCACATCGAGATACCACCTAACCCCTGTAAGAATGGTCATCATTAATAAAACAAACAACAACAGAGGGTGATGAGGACATGGAGAAAAAGGAACACTTCTACACTGCTGGTAGGAATGCAGACTAATACAACCTCTTTGGAAGACAGTGTGGTGATTTCTGAAGGAACTAGA
>NW_007252255.1:728005-742074 GCF_000164805.1 Carlito syrichta | reverse complement strand
TGGATGGATTTGGGAGTTGATCATACTCAGTGATTTATCACAGAAACAAAGAACTGAGTTCCATATGTTCTCACTCATAAGGTGACCTTGAATAATTATAAGACTGTGGGAAGGCTATTAGCAGTAGCAAAAACTGTCATGGGAAAAGGGGGTGGAACTGGCAGTTGGGGGAGGCTGCTGGGGGAGGGAGGTGCATGCCTCATCAACAAAGGTACCTGCATGATCAGTGTTTGTATACCTAGCCCTGAATTGTACCCCACATCTTTATAATAATAAATTAATTAATTTATAAAAACGGTTTGGTGATTCCTAAAAGATCTAAAAATCGAGCTCCCATATGACCCTGCAATCCCCCTACTGGGAATAAATCTGGAGAAGCTCAAATCACAGTATGAAAAGATACCTGCACATGCATGCTTATTGCAGCATTATTCACAATAGCAAAAACATGGAAGCATCGAAAAAGGACCAGATAAAAAAAATGTGGTATATATACATGATGGAATATTATGCAGCCATAAAGAAGGACAAAATTATGAACTTCACAGCAACTTGGATGAACTTAGAGTCCATAATACTGAGTGATCTATCACAGAAAAAAGGAGCTGAGTATCACATGTTCTCACGCTTAAGCGGACATATAAGAAATGAATTGGCAGTAGTGGGAAACTCACGGGGTTGGGAGTGGGTGGGCGGGACTGGCAGTAGTGGGAATCCTCCAGGGGATGGGTTCACCGCATTAGGAAGGGCACCTGCATAATGAACATTTGTATACCAAACCCTGAATTGTACCCCACATCTTTAAAATAAAGAAGTTTTTAATAATTAAAAATAATTTTTTAAAAAGATCAACAGAGATAATGGCTTTGAAAGCAGGAAATGAGAATGCAACTTTTAGGACTCCTAGTTCTGCCTTATTTTCTTTAGACAGGCAGGACTTTACCTGGGGCTGAAAATCAGGGATTGGAAATGGGCTGACTAGGTAGTTGTAGTAAGGAACAGCTCTGGTTTAGACAGAACCACTGAGGGAGAATAAAGAATGGGAAGGTGGGGAGTTCATGCTACCAAGTCACCAGCTGCTACTACTCACACTTCAAATTCTTCATTGTGCCCTTTAGTCGAAATGAATAGCAATGTGATTAGCAGAACTATGGCTGTGTGGTCAAACTTAGTTCCCAGTCTTCCAGTTAGCCACACCATTAATCATTAGTTATTTGCCACTTATGTCAGGGGGTATATGGTTTCCTGGCTGGACATTTATTTTCTGATTTGAAATCTAATATTCTTTCCATCATCTCATCTAGCCATGAACTTACCTCTTCTAGACTCAAACTGACCTGTTAGAAATGTAGGGACTAGAAGAGAGCTACAAAAAATTTACAAGCCGGGCTCGGTGGCTCAGCCTGTAATCCCACGCCTTTGGGAGGCTGAGGTGACTGAATTGCCTGAGCCCGCGGGTCTGAGACCCACCTGGGCAGCGAGACCTCATCTCTACAATAAATCAAAAAATCAGCCGGGCGTGGTAGTGCATGCCTGTAATTCCGGCTACTTGGAAGGCTGAGGCGGAAGGATCGCCGGAGCCCAGCAGGTGGAGGTTGCGGTGGCCAGGAGTGGCCACTGCACTCCAGTCTGGGCGACAGAGTGAGACACCAACTCAAAAAAAAAAAAAAAAATTTACAGATGAAGGACACTATTGTTTATTTTAAAGGACATGTTTAAGTTAATGCACAAAGCTTTGTACGAAACTGTCTGGTCTATAATAGAACCATGTCAAGTTAGCGAACTAGACTGGCCTAAGATTCCATGGCTTCAAAGTTTTCTTAATGAAGTGACAGCACCTTATATGAGTGAAGAGAGACAGAATAATGAGGAGAGTTTCTACAACATGCTGAAGTCCTGGTTCTAGGTAATAGCATGACTGAGTATCAAATGAAGCCATATCTTCATTTTAGTTTGATGGTTTGTGTGCCAAAATTTGCATCAGTTTTTTATAAAACATTTAAAGACATAATGACTTTATTATATTGATATCAATATATTATGATATACTGATATTATAATGATATTACTCTGCATATATTATCTATTTTGTGCCAGGTGCTGAGGTTCCAAAGTGAATTGTAGCTCCTCCCTTCACGTGGACCACAGTTTATGAGGAGCTCAAAGTCTTGTTCACTACTAAGAATAATTAATATAAATGTGTCCTTAGTCAATAAAACTTAAAATGATGGTCAATATCAAGTGTATGCATTCTAACTTTAACAAATTGCAGATAATCAATAGAACGTATCCAATACCTGCAATAGAAAATGATCCTATTCGATACTTTGAAGAATCCATTAAAAGCATGAGTTCCAGTTTTGCAACAATTAAATTTGCTTAGGAAGAGGATCCGTAAATTCATAAAACCAAAACACAAGCAGAAAAGTGTAAATTAAATTAAATAACAATAGAAATGAAAAGTCACAATAGACTAATATTTGCTGCATAGTGTCTCACCAAATAAGATGTATACATTTGGTAAGAAAAAGCATTTTTACATTATTTTGGATGAGCTTTCAAGCAAGAAGAAGAGGATATTCAAGTATAAATATTTTGTGAATGGGAGAAGAGAAAAGAATGGGAAGAAAACATTCTCTGTGAAAGCTGAGTGAAAAATTGTCAAAGATTTTTGAGGAAGACAGAGGTGTGCAAATCCCTTCCCATGGCTTACAAAGGGGGACACAAAAACCTGAAATTTAGCCAGATTCGGTGGCTCAGCCTGTAATCCCGCGCCTTTGGGAGGCTGAGGTGAGTGGATTGTCTGAGCCCGCAGGTTCGAGACCCGCCTGGGCAGCGAGACCTCATCTCTACAATAAATCAAAAAATCAGCCGGGCATGGTAGTACACACCTGTAATTCTGGCTACTTGGAAGGCTGAGGCGGAAGGATCTCCGGAGCCCAGCAGGTCGAGGCTGCGGTGGCCGGGAGTGGACACTGCACTCCAGTCTGGGTGACAGAGTAAGACTCCAATTCAAAAAAAATTAAAAAAAAAAAAAAAACCTGAAATTTATTTATAAAATATTGTGTATTTATTCTTACATATCTAAACTTCTGTCACCTTCAAAGTACTCTCTGTTTGATTCAATACACCTATCAAGACATTTTTCCATTGCTCAAAACAGTCTTGAACTTGCCAGTTTGGGTGCCTTTTAGTGCTTCTGCCATTTTTTGTTTCACTTCCTTCATATCGACAAAATGTTTCCCTTGAGGACTTTTTCCATCCAGAAAAATATACAAACAAACAAAAAACATTGCTTGGGGTGAGGTTAGGTAGAGATGGTAGGGTATTAATTTCATGCTGTTTTTGGTTAAATCTGCTTAACACTCAGAGTGGTATGTGCAGATACGCTCATAAATCTCCTATCATGAAATGGGCAAATACATGTTGGAGAAAGAATCTCCAACAAAAAGTTGTTGAAACCGAACACAGTCTCTCACAACAATGCTAGATGGTATATTGATGCAGATGGTTCCTAGAACACTTACCTAACAGAAGAAGCTTGCACTACAAGGGACTCACCCTCCAAAAGGCAATTCTGGGAGTTTTGGGGTCCCCCTCTACAAGGCCCCAGAACTTTGGATCCCATGTAGTACCTGTCTTGCATGCATGCTCTGCTCAGCAACACTGCCTTCTTTCCCTTCCTTGTCCTCTAATACGCCAGACTCATGTCTCCTTTTGCACGAGCTGTGCCCTCAGTCTAGAATACTCTTCTCTAATTCTTTTAGGGGTAGCTTTTCTTGTCAATTGTATCAGAGGGGTCTTCTCTGACCCAACAATTCAGAATAGCGAATCCCTCGATGGCATTCACATTTCGACCTATTCTCTACAACTAATTTAATTTTGTTAATAGTACCTATCACTGTCCAATATTTTACTTTATTTTTTAATTCTGAGTATTTGTTTCCTTCCTATGAAAGTACACTTCCCGATACAGTAAACATTAGTCAAAAGCAGTTGCTTATAATTATACTTAAAATAATTGAAATGAAATAAAATTTAAAAATTTGATTCTTGGTCACAATAACCACATTTCATGTAATCAAGCATCACATACATTTTGTGGTTATATCGGACAATGAAGATATAAAATGTTTCCAATCATTGTAAAAAGTGATATTGTACACTCTTGCTCTTTAATATAAGCTCCAAGAAATCCATTCAATTGGTTAGTTCTATTTATACTGTATCTGTAATACCCTGCAGAAATACTGGAAAATAGATAGTCTTTGAATGAATGAATGAATGAATGAATGGACTAGTTTCCTAAGACAGATAGTTATATGAAGTGGAAGAAAGGAATGAGACTGAATCTACAATTGGAACCAAATATTGAAAGAACTCATACACTTATAAATGAGTTCATATTGATAGCTTGCAAGTCAAATGAGAGTCACTAAAAGCTTTTGAAATGCAGAATAGCATGATTAAATCTCTGGATTAAATGATTCTTCCAGCAGCATGAACAGAATGAATTAGATCAAGAGAGACTGATGGCAAGAAGATAATGTAGGTGGTTGTGGTCAATGTAAATACATGAAATGGCAGGGTGTTGACTCAGTTTGAGAAGAAAAAAATCAATAAAGTTTTGTGCCCGTGTTAGTCAAATGACACTGTGTTTCATTGAGGTAGCAAACCACTTCAGTGTTCCAGTGGCTTTATACCACAGCAAGAAGTTTACTGTATTTTGGTTTACCTCACATGATTCCTGTGGAATGGCAGGTAGTTCTACTCCACACAGTCACTCAGGAACTCAGGCCGATGGAGGACCCACTATCTTATGCTCACACCATCTGGAACACATGACTCCTTTAGTCACTGTGGTGGGGAAAGGAAGGCTGGCAATTGCAGAAAGATTTTCACCCCCTCACTGCAGAAGAAACATGATATTTCTATGAAATGTCACCAGCCAAAACTAGTCACATGTCTCTATCTAATTGCAAGCATTTAAGAAATACAGAAGAGCAAAAATATTTATTTTTATACTTACTTTGAAAATGGAATCTTTCTACCACCTTGAAAATGGAATATGAGGAAATATGGAGAGAGAGATGAGTCACATACATCTCTGAACTTTCCTATTCATATACAATTTAAGTATAAATTTAAATAGAATTTGCCAAGATATCTGACTGTCCAGAGAGAGATCTACTCATGATAGAGGCGAGTGGTACTGAGTACAGTATCCTAGCAGATGACAGATAATGAAATAATGAACACTATTGTGAGTCAACACTGATTGTGTTAAACACTAAAGAAACTGAAGTGAATGAGGAGGACATCATCCCTTGCTCTGCTTGACCTAAAATCTAGTGTATGAGGTATACAATAAACAGCCAATCTGAACATTTGTTAATTATAATTTCACATGCTTCAAAGAGAGCATATTGGATTATACAGTAAGACTATTTTGTGTTTTGTAAAGCTAAGTAATAATCATCTTTGCCATTTATACCTTTGTTTCTTTAATGTTTTAATTCACAGTTTCTCTGAGAACGTAAACCATCCATCTACTGAAAATAATAATAAAAGGGAAAAAATGGTAAGAAGGATGAAAGGACATAACATGGATTTAACATACTCAGTGAGCAGCCATCTTAACATGGCCTGAATCTCTTGCTTTTCTAACAGTTCACTTAACTTATCTTCTAATCACTAGCCAAGGACAGAACTGATTTCTCAGAAGTAACTGTTGATAATTGTTTTACAATTCCCCTCCACAGTTTGTTTTGTACTAATTAGCTTTTCTATTTCAAGTATTTGCCTCTACCCATAAGATCTAAGTTAACCTAATCAGCCCTTTGTGACCTCCATGACACACAGACCCCACCAACATGGTAGCAGTCATGTGACTAGCCCACCCATCTGCCTGCTGTTTATCTCCTGACATCAGTATCTGCAATTACCGGCCCCTTAGTGATGACAAGGAACAGACCACCAATCACCTTAATGATCTTCCTCCATCAAAGGAAAGTATTAAAAGGATTCAACCATGAGCAGCCAGAGATTATTGCCTTACTAGACTCTGGTGTGGCCATGCACCTTGGAGCTATGACTACTGCCATGTTTCCTGGCATTGACTCCCTCGCCTACCTTGGGGAGGTGAATCTCCTCTTTCTCTTTCTCTCTCTCTCTCTCTCTCTCTCTCTCTCTCTCACTTATTTTCTAAATAAACTATATTTTCTAATCTAACTTCTGTGAAATTCTTTGCATCTTTCTCATGGCACCAGATTCCACACCAGACACCCACACCCCAGCAGGCCTGACCTAACATTCTGGAGGCCTCTGTTGGGAGTGTGACCTAACAGTTAGAAACTTCAGTGGGCATCTCAAACAGTCCATTCACTTATTAAAAGTTATTCACTAATAGCCTAACATGGAGTCTTGCTAAAACTCTTACTTTTTCTTCATTTTAATATGTAATCATAGTGCAGAGATCACTATACTGCCTGATTTCTGCAAAATGTTTAGTGTAGAGTAATATTCCAGAAAATATTACAAATTGAGGCACAAATCATCAAAAAAATGCTATCACAACACAAAATGCGATGAAGCAAACTTTGTATGCCTCTGACCTTATTACTTTACAGTATTTTATAAATGTCCTATGTTTGATTCCTGAGTGAATGCTGCTGTGTTGAAATAATTGTCAACTATGCATCTGACTCTTCAAATTAGGCCATGGTGCACCTCAGTGACTAAGAAATGAGCTCCTCTTCAGGGGCCAGAGTCATCACCTTAAAGTTTTATTTGTAAGTGGTCAATGTTAAACCCAAGATTTTAAATCCGAGAGACCACAAAGAGCCAGCTCCGACGCAAACACACGAGGGTCTTTATTCAGGCTCAAGTCTGGGCTCACGTTTGAAGCTGACACAGCGACTTCAGGGACGAGAGAGCCCCAATCCAGTATAGCAAGCAGTTTTTATGCACAATTACAGAGGGAGGGGAAAGAACTTCAAACTTGTTTTTACATGATTGGGTAACTTCTCCTAATGGGTATGGGGGCACTTGGGATTGGTAGGTTTATATTCTGGTTTGGCGGGCTCTAGCTTAGTTGCCTGTGATTGATGGGAAATGGCTAAATGGGCAGAGTGGAATGTCAGATAAGCTAGGTTTACACAGTCACTGTGTGTAAATTAACTTTGGCATGGGAGCTGGAGGTTTGAACCAACATAGAGCCCACCAGGAGAGTGGCTAACGCCACAGAGTCTACTTCAATCTAAGCAAAGGAATGTCTGGAAGGGGCTTATAGCTTAACAAGAGTTCTAAGTACAAACACTGCTTAAGACATTGTATAACTACACAATCAGTTACTACCCGGCACCCGACATGTGCCCAGTTCTACGGGGTCTGAGGTAGGATTTAAAATACTAAGAATTTATAAAATATAGTGAACGTGAGTTAGGAATATATATAAAATGCAATGAACGCTTCTTTTACAGTAAGTATAGTTTTCTTTTGAATCTCTTGGGTCTCTCAGTCAATAATGGTATCATTGCATTTTGGCAATATTCTGTTACTATGTTATTTGAAACTAATAATACTGGGTAGGTGTCATTAGCCTCAAAATGTTCTTTTTTCCCCCCTGATTCAGAATGTTTTCTACTTTTTTCCTTCCCTTTCAAGAGAAGATATTTTCTGATCAACTCATTGGGCAAGAGTCATTGGAGTTCCAAAAAATACCTTCCATTATTTAGTAAGGAAGTGATTAAGATGACTGGTTCATAACTTACCTTCATATGATATTTCCAGTTCCTGCAAGTGTTTTCCAAAGGAAGATGCCATCACCTCAGTGACCCTGATGCCTTTCATTAAACCTGGTTTCCCCTGCATTTTTTCCTGCCCTGAGCTAAAAAATTCCCCAATCTTATATGACCCATAGCAATTGGAAGGGCAAAATGTGCACATTTCTGTTCTATAACCATGGAGGAGAAATAGTCCCTCACAGCACGTTGGCATTTCTGCTTCCCATTCAGCATTGTCTCTCTTCCAGAACAGGCACATTCAGACTCCATGCCGTACTCAGCTTCCAAACGTTCATGAAAGGATGTGGGGTGGCCAACATACTACTGAAGCTGCAGCAGCAGTTTGATGATGCATAATGTATTACGCAGCAGTGGGGCCATGTTTTGCTTCGACTGGAGTGCCAGTGACTCAAGATGAGTTTTCTTTCTTTTATTCTCCCATTCTTTGAAAGGCGTAAAATACTGTGGGTACAACATTGTCTGGCCATGCTGCAACTGCAGCTTCCTCACCAGTGATTGCCCACATGATAATGTAACTCTACAATAATATTAGGGGTGTGTGGAAAAATCTATGGCCAATTTAGTCACTCAAGCAGTGCTCAAAATCTCTGGGTTAGGGCTGCATTGGGAGATAACTTGCCATAAGATGAGCTGCCTGGAACTCTGCAAAATACATGCTCCAGTGCCTCTTGGAACAGCCCAGAGCAGTGCATTAGCACACAAGGGAGCAGGAAATGGGCAACACAGATGCCAGGAGCCACAGATTTTTGGGTTTCAGCATAATGACTGATTTGATGGCTGTTTTACTTATTTTTCAAAGGTAATTTGGATTCTGTGCTCACAAAGAGTCACCACCAAATATCCCTTTCATATGGTAGAAAGCCATTTGGGGCTCAATTGTGTAGAAGAATTCCTGTCTATTCTTCCATAGAGAAGTTAGTTAAAAAGTAGAATACCTTTTATTTTTTAAAATGGAGATTGAAATCTTTATCAGGAATGAGATTTGGACATTAAAACTCTGGTTCTCAACAGTAATGGGAGAACCAATGTGGAGCTGCTATGTAATCAGTCGTTTCTGGTATTACTTTTGCGTTCAGAAACACCTGAACTTTGTGTCAGTTAACCTGCGTTGCCTGGTCAGAAAGAAAAGTGAACATCTAATTATCAAAAAACTTATCAAAAAATAAGTTCAATACAGACACTAAATAGCAGAAGACAAAAAGAAAAAAATCACAGATTCTCTTTTAAGTCCTTGAGATCAGATATCTGAATTATTTAAAATGCTTATAGAACATTGATTATATTGTTTAGTTTACATGACTGAGCTTTAGAGCTAGTTAGCCCTTCTGAATGATTAAAACCAGCAACTCAAATTTGTATTCCACATCAGAGTTCACACCAAGCTCCACTACACTTATTCCTTCATTTATTTGTTAAGAACATGCATATCAGTACTATATACACAGGCAATAGTAAACAAGACCGGCATGCCCTCCTCTCAGGAAGCATCTGATTTAAAATAAAGCCAAATAAGCAATTACAATAAATCATGTTTTGAGAAATATATGGAACACAGGAAAGACACATTTTACATAGCCTAGGAGTCAGATATGAATTGTGAGTAAAGTCACAGGTTTAGATCAGTCTTGGCAAAGGAGAACTGAATTGGATTTCCTTATCTCTTCTGTAGTGTAAAGTTTCCTTGGTGTCAAGAAGCGGTGAGTCTAGAACAATGATAGAGGCTGGTGTCTTCTCTCAGAAACTGGTTGACTGTTCCTCCTTCCTTCTTCTGTCCTTCTAAACCCAGGACGAGAAGATAAATGGAGGGAAAGACAGCTTAATGGCCACATCTTTGAACTGGCTCACTCTCAATTGGCTTTTACCACCCAGCAACAAAAGTAAGGACTCTCCTTGGGTAGCAAGTCTTTCCCAAGCTGCTCTGAGCTCCAGAGTTGGAATGTTATGGTAGGAGTGCTGTGCTGTGATTCTGTGGGAGACAGGGCTCTTTGAAACTGCTCCATCATCCATTGACATTTTTTTTCCCATTATCAATTTAATTCTTTGTCATCACAGCATGGAACAAGCTAAACAAAAGCCTGAACTATTGGACCCAAATGTTGAATCCTCAGTCCAAGTGGGAGTTTGTGTGTAGCTTTCCCATCTGCCTATGAATGAAGAGAGTCACCTCATTTGGGGAGTGAGGAGCAGTAAGGCCCCAGGCTTGATAGATAATTCATTTGTAATATTAGGGAAACTTTCCTCCAAGCAAAATGTTCACATGTGATTTACAGTGTTAACAAAGACTTTATCCTCACGCTAGGTATTTTATCAAAGTAAATGTGTCCTACATATACATATGTAGGACATAACTCTACATAAAGCCTGCTGTTTCAAAATCTTCACTCAGACTCTCCCTGCTCATAAACAAGATTCTCACAACAGTCATGGGCAGGGCAGGGCCACCTGTCCAGCTGCAGGTGATATCAGGGGTAATGGGAAAGGAGGCATGAAAAAAAAAAAAACGCTATGAAAAAAATTCTGTCCTCTAAACTGTTCCCTACAACAAATAAGTGCACAGAATCCTGAGCAAGATCATGGTCACTTCCCGAAACAAAATTTGGTCACTTATTATAAGGGAAATGAAAAGGCAATTGATGATAATTATTAAGACAATAAAACTGATTAGATTTGTGTTTGGGGGAGCTCTGTTCTCATTTGATAGTCCTACAAATGTAAAGAGGTATTGTTATTCCCATTTTATAGATGAAAAACTGAGGATCCTACCCAAACTTTCAGAGCTAGGAAGTAACAGACCCAGAACAAAATCAAGCTTTCTTGTTTCCAGGCAACTGCTAATATTCCATCAGCTTCACACACATAAAACTAAACAAACAATTTCACTTCCTACACATAAACCTTTGATGATCTATTGAAAAAGTGCATATACAGAGCACCTATCCTCAGTTGTTAGTAATGGTAATTGCATGATGCTTTAGTCCTTTCCTGCTGCTATAACAGAAGACCTAAGACTGGGTAATTTTTATTTCTCATAGTTCTGGAGGCTGAGAATCCAAGATCAAGACTCCGGCATGTTCACTGACTGGTGAAAACTGTTATCTGCCTCCACAATGACGCCTTGTTTCTGCTTCCTCCGGAGAGGAGGAAAAGACACTGTGTCCTTACATACATGGCAGAAAGCAGGAGAGCAAAAGAAGACCAGTATCTCCAAGAAACCTCTTTTATAAAAACCTTAATCCTGTTCACAAGGAAAGAGCTCTTATGACCTAATCATCTTTTAAATGTCCCACCTCTAGTCCCATTACGTTGACCATTAACTTTCAGCACATGAATTTTCAAGGGTACACATTCAAACCATTGCAGATGATAAACTGATATTGATTTTTTTTACTTTGATAATACTGCTATCATTCGTTAATTTAGGGGTAAGTCATCTTAGTTACTGTTCAACCTTTTTCTATATAGATTAGGTAATTTTTTAAATTTTAAGATAATTATAATAACATACAAGACTATAGAGTATTAGATATAATCCAAGAATACAGTCTGATCTTTTTCTCTTTTTGAAGTTTGATCATAAAAGTAACTTATGGTAAAGAGTTAATAGACATTCCTTTTGGGAGTAACTTTATTTTGTTGAGGAAAAAAATCAGTTAAATTTAAAATTCTGTGGAGAAAATTCACTTATTATGGAAAGAAGAAATCTGCTGAACTGCCCAAAAATAACTCAGGCAGTTAACATTCCCCAGCTTGCCTGCACTATTGATAAAGTTAGTTTACTACTTTGATTCCATCTGCCAGATATACCTGGTTTCAGATGGGGTGGTAAATGCTAGCTGAATTAATGAAGAATATAGGATCTCTAAAGAAAAAAAATACTCCATTAGATGCATTATTTAACTGAAGTTGTTATATATATTAGTGTGCCCTTAATGTTGCTTTTAATCACAAAATATAGATTTAAATACATCAATTGATGCAAAACTCTTAGACAGGACAGATCAATCCTATATTGGCCAACATGATTGATGAAACTTAATAAGAATTTTTGGGAATCATTTTCTCTTTAAACTAAATGATTCAAAGGCAAGAAGTTTGATTTGATGAAAATAATTTATGAGTAAATAGTCTAAGCTTGACGCATATTATCTGATCCACAACACATGGCTATAGAAATAGCTAATAATTTTAAGTGCTTTTATAATTTTTCTGAGCTTTTCCCATGTAAAATCTCTTTTAAGCCTTTGGGTACTGTCTTAATCCTCTTAGGAGGAGATACACGGCTGAGTTAGACAATGTCTTCCTGGACAGTGGTCAGGATTGGGCTTTGGTATTCGGGATACCAGAGCTCCAATCTGAGCTGTGCAGTTGGCAGCCACGGGACCTTGGGCTTATGTATATTCTCATCTGCAAATTGGAGATGACAATATCTACCTCATAGGCACGTTGTGAAGATTAATTTTGTTCCATGTATATAATGTTTCTGACACATTTTAATCACTCAGAGAGTGGCCTACAAGACGCATATAGCAGAAGGGGCTGAGCATTTAAGGGGTGAGGCAGAGATTATCTTAAATTTGGGCAAACGCAAAGACTCTATTTTTATGCAAATGCATGTGTATGGGTGGTGGGGGACTTGGGGCAAGGTACTATTAAAGACCCTCCTAGCTTCTTCTAGGTTCTACCGGTTATTATGATGCCCAACCAAGAGTCATACTACGATTGTCTTTGTAGAAATTTAAATATCTTTTAGACAATCCCACAGCAGCTGCAGATAAGATCAATTATATGAGTACCATCATTTTAGACTAACTGAGAAGAATGCAGGCCTGAGGTGAGCAGCCCAAATGCACAGAGTTTACATAGAACAAATAAGGATGGAAACAACTTATGTTTGATGGGAGATAACACGTAGGTTCAGAGCACAATATGATGGATGATCACAAAGTAGATGGTAGCTTTAAATAACCTGATCTAACATGTTGTGATCAATATCAAAATTGAACTAGAACTTTTCAAAGATAGAAAAATTGTCTCCCTCTTCTCCTCGTTCACAGGAATCAGTAATTATAGGAGAAAAAAAATGGGATGTAAATCTTATTTATGTTCACTTTCAACAAATAATAATACGATATTGCTGTTAAAGTGTGCTAGATTATATCAATAGAGGTAGAGGAGGAGAGTTGAGACAAACACAGGAGAGTCAGATCTTTGAGGCTGCTATTTACGGAGAGAATGAAGGGGATGGTGAAGCCATTTGTAAACAAAGGATGGAAGCATTTTCTTGTCTGTAACTTAGCTCTAAAACTTTGGTGAACTGAAGCAACACCTAAATCCCAGACCAGATCCTAAGCCTCAGAATTTATCTACCCTGCCAACTCAACAAGACTGATAAGGCAATGGAGGGGGTCCAATGTAGAAACAGATGTAAAACATCTCATTAACTAGACCACTGCACAAATATAAGGGGTTAGTACTTTGCCTTGCAAAATAAACCACAGAAAAATAAATCAAATCAACAGGAATGAAAAGAATGTGGAAACTGGGAACTGCTTCAAGACCCATTCATTCATCTCTTATTCATTTACTTTGTCTTCAGTAATTATTTCCTGACTGTGCTCTATGTGCCTGACATGATTCTTGGCGGTAGGGATATGCAAGTGAACAAAACAGACAAAGTTACTGCCTTCATCAGGCTTGTGTTTCAGCAGGGGGACCTCCCACGAGTCACCAGATACATGTGTCATGTTGACGAGTAATGAGCTGTGGGAAAGACTTCTTAGGAAGAAATACTTGAGCAGACACCTGAATGAAGGAAGAACAAGCCAGGTGAATACCCAGGCAGTGGGCAGGACTTTGCCGAGTTTGTTTGAGGATCAGCATAAAGTCTACACAACAGCTGGAGGAATGGTGGTGGGTCTAAGTCCCAAGTGGAAGACAAGGCTTGGGGAGGTGTCTCTTGGTACTAGTAAGGCTCTGGATTTTAAGTGCGAGAGAAAGCCTTGTAGGTGTGGTCACTGGTGGAAGATTCATGCTAATTTAATTGTAAAAGCTCATCCTAACTGCTAGAAGAAGGACCAGGAGAGCTAAGGCAGGAAGGTTCGTGCAGGACCCATTACAATAGTCCAGGGACTGGCGTTGAAGGAGAGGGTAAGGCTGTGCTGAGTTAGGATGTTCTTTAAAAGAGCCGTTGACAGCCGGGCTCGGTGGCTCAGCCTGTAATCCCGCGCCTTTGGGAGGCTGAGGTGAATGAATTGCCTGAGCCCG
>NW_007252255.1:681710-727825 GCF_000164805.1 Carlito syrichta | reverse complement strand
AAAAAATCAGCCGGGCATGGTAGCGCATGCCTGTAATTCCGGCTACTTGGAAGGCTGAGGCGGAAGGATCCCCGGAGCCCAGCAGGTCGAGGCTGCGGTGGCCGGGAGCGGCCACTGCACTCCAGTCTGGGCGACAGAGTGAGACTCCAACTCAAAAAAAAAAAAATAAAAAAAGCCGTTGACCCAACTCTTGGGGTCCACTTTGAAGGACTTCATTCCCATTCAAATCAGCATGTCCATTCTCTGTGTGCAAAATCCTGGACAACAGAGCTCTTGGGGCACTCTAGGTGGTGTTGGAAGTATGCATGTTACATGCAGATCAAGAAAATACAGAAATCCAGGACATGGTCTGTGGTCCTCAGAGGTAGAATATGATAACTTGGACATTGCATTTTACTCAAATGTCGCTGATATGCCTCTGTATGTGTGCACATGTGTGTGACATTGGGATGTCCCACCTATAAACAAAATGTAACTGAGAGCTATTGGAGTTTTCTATGAATTCATGCTAAGTGCAAGTAGTGTTCTAAACTTATTACCTTTTATCTCATTTAATTATCACAATAACAAAAAGTCGGTGTTCTTGTCCTTTTTCAGAGATAAGAAAACGTGAAGCCCAAAGCCTCTAAGACCTTGCCTAAGAGTTCAAAGCTAACAACTAAAATAATAGGCATTGCCTTAACAGTTCTGTCTGATGACAGACCTCATGGTCTTTGAATAGTACTGTATCATCTTGCTGAACAATTTCAAATGAAAACTTTGAACAAATATTTGTAGCAGATATTGTAGGTTGACTCACTCAAGCACCCATTCTTATTAATTATTAGTTTTGCTTTCTTCTTTTATAAAGTCAAGAAAGTCAAATGACTTATTTTTATTTCTGATTTTAAGCTAGCAATAGCCACATGGGACAGTGTGTCTCATGATAGATAAGTGGACAGCTGCTTTAAAGGCTTCTTTTCTAAATAATAAATTTAAAAATGCAAAGCCTCGCAAGAAAAAGAGTTTTAAAATTCTTTATCCACCTTCTGTTGCTTGGAGGTACAGCAGCCATCTTGTGACTATAAGCACAAAAACCGCACAGTAATAAGAGCAAAGCAAGGAAGCAGGAGGAAACTGTGGTTTTATTGTTAAGTTATTCACTGTGAATATCTTTGTGATATATTGATTGTTACTCTCACCTATCTCTAGACTCAGTGCTTTATATGTTAATTCTTCAGGAGTGATCACATTTTCAACTGATCTACTCTACAACTTGTAAGACTAGAGTGTTTCTTCCATTTTTCTACATTTTATACCCCTGAAAAGAGTCTTAGTGCTCAAAGGAGTTCTGTGGTCACCTGACTTGACAGTTGAAGAAACTGAGGCTCCAGGGGAAAAGGCTTGAACAAGCACAGAAGGAGTCGTACAGGTCGTCTGACTTCTAGTCCACCATTTCTACCACTAATTCCAGCTGCCATGTCAATCTGAGAATTTAGTATTTGACTGACCCTTTCCAGTTCCAGAGGAGCAATAAGCCTGTCTATAGGAATAGTCAGAGATGCTTTTTTTGTTGGTGATGAAGATTAGAAAGCTGGGGCTGGGATCAAGGTAGGGGTGAGAGAGCTGCTGGGAGAGCGGAGCACCAACAAATGTATCGGCCCTGAGGCATAAACACTGCGCAATCTGCCTGGTTAGTTGCTCATGGAAAGCAGATCAAGAAAAGGGCATTCCTATTACTTTTAGTGTCATATAACTAGAAAAAGGATACTGACATTTCTAAAAAGTAATTAGTTGCAAGATAAAATAGTGGCGTGGTTTACTTTCATAGGAGCAATGTAGAAAACTGTTAAAAAAAAAGCATCTACAAAGGATGAAAAAGCAGACCAAAGCACTGGATTCAGGAGCATGCTTGGTATGACTGTGTGTGTGTGTGTGTGTGTGTGTGTGTGTGTGTGTGTGTGTGTGTGTGTGTGTACGCAAGTGCACACCTGAGAGAGAGAGTGAGAGAGAGAGAGAGAGAAAGAGACAGCGCTCATGCACATGCATGCATGCATGGGGCTTTGGGACAGGATAAAAACAAGAAATCAAGGTGAGGAAGAGGAAAGACAGATTGGAAACAAAACGTGGAAACCATTCAAAGGAAATAAGAGAGGCAGCAGGCAGCATAAGGTAGATGAGCAGAACTGCCCCTGTTATTTTGTGTCCTCCCTGTGAAAGAACAATATGTTCCTGCCCATGCCTGTGTGGCTGGCAACCTCCCTGGAGGAGGAAGATGCATGCCCACCCACAGACGGAAGTAATGTGCCCCATTCCCCGACAGGTGCTCCTTTCCCTCTGCCAGGTGAACAGAGCAGACGGGTCTGCTCCTTCATCCCAGAGGTGGGGAGGAGAGAGTGACCAGAAACAGGGCTGTCCAAACAGCTGCCATGCACTCAGTCTGTAACTAGAGCAAGAAATAATCCTTGGTTGTTATAAACTGCAGAGGCATGGGAAGGGTGGGGTTGTTCACTATCGAAAATTTAGCAAAAACTCACCAAACTACAACATATTAATATCTTTCAGATCCTTCTGTTAATATTGCCCAATAACACAATCAAGTAAAATCAGAGGTTCAAGAAGACATCCCAGCTGAAACCCATGAATTTAGTGTCAATAAACATGCTTGGAAATCACAGTGACAACAGTGCAAGGAGGGGAGAATGTCATCACTGAATCAGCTGTCCAAAGCTAAGGGCTGTGCTGGCCTCATAAAGTCAGAGGGATACTTTGCAGCGGGTGTCTGTTCCTCTTACTTTTCTGTCTCTGGCATGTTTCTCTTCCCTTCCCTCCTCTCTCCCAATCTGTCCCCAAATCTAAAATGGAATAATATCCCTGAACCAGCAATGCAGGGAAGATAAAGTAAATCATTCCTGCAAAGCACGAGGAGCTGCTCAAAAGAAAGTCTGTATAAATACTGGCTCTAATTATAACATTAATATGGCTGGGATCATGAAGGCAGAGACAACCGACATATGGCAAAAGTTGCAGGCCCCAGAACTGCAAATGGGAAATGCTTTCTGAAAGAGAAAGCAGGTTGCCTAGGGAAACAAGCTGCCCTGCACTGCCTGCACCAGAGCACTGACTTCCAAGCTGCAGGCGACCTTGTGTTGGGGAAGGTGGGCAGGGCAGACCTAGGCAGGAAAAGGTACTATCTGGCCATATGGGCGGACATTCTTAGAAAATCCTAACTCCGCTCATGTATTCATCCCATACTCTGTGCCAGACACTGTGCTCGGGGATGGGAAAAATGAGATACGGGTTGCCATCAAGGCATTTAGAGACATTTGGAAGAGAAGCAGTAAGCCAAAAATCACACTGCGATGTGACAGGTCGAGACAAGACGGCTGTGCTTTGGGAGTGCAGAGAGGAGGCGAGGTGGCTTCCTAGAAATGGGAGTTCAGAGCAGACACCCAAGGAAGGTGGGTACCAGCTCGATGGACACATAAGGAGACACAGGAAGGGGAGGGGGAAAACATGAATCAAGCCTCCTTTTCTCTATCTACGGGTCACGATGCACAAGACGGTGGACCACTCCTGAAATGGGGGAGAAAACACCCAATGCAAAGTTAAAGGTCCTGACCAGCATGAGCCTTTCTTTTCAGGCTTCACAGGTCCTGCCCCTTTTCCTGATCACAGACCAGGTCTTAGCAGGGGATGTCGCTCAGTTCCTGCCTTAAGCCACAAGGCTTCCCCTTGCCCAGGATTCTGGAGAACCTCAAGAGGCATCTTCCTGGGGCTGACCCTGGAGAGGCACAGGCAAAGACCACTGCCCAGGGCTCTCGCTAGGGTTTCTCCTTGGAGACTGTACTATTTCATCCTCCAGGTCAAAGTTCTGTCCGTAACTTAAGGTTCTATTCTTGCAATGAAATGCCATCTTGCACCTTTCAAGATAGAAAAATATGTTTAAGTTATACTCTTCAGGGTTGGAAAGGTGGGATGAAAAATTTGAGCTTTCACATACTTCAGAAGGGAATAAAAATTGTATACCTTTTCTAAAAATCAGGCAGAGCGTGTGTGCGTGTGTGTGTGTGTGCACGTGTGTGTGCATGCATATGAGAATGTATGTACTTTAACAAGTAATTCTACTTGTAGTAATCAATGACAATGAAATAGTGATATTGGCACAGATGTGCCTAGGATGTAAAGGGATTCACTACATGACGCATTTGATAACATAATGGAAATGATCCATGTTCAACAATAGAGGAATGACTGAAGCTGTTATGGTATATTCTTGGCAGAGCAGATTATTTAAACTTCATTTCAAATAATTTGGTGGAAATATATTGTTAAGGTTTCATGTGTGGTGAAATGCAAGCTACAACATCTTTGAAACTGTATATCTGAGCTAAACATAACAAGATGTTAATAATGTCTTAGGGTTGTAAAATTACATGTGCTTTTCATTCTCTTTGTATTTTTCTCTCAACTTTCAAGTTTACTACAATGAGCCTGTGCTAGCAACAAGTCATTGTAAGAAGCATTATGAAGAAAGCTGGATTAGAAGCTCCCCAAAGATTGTGGGTTGGTCATGGGAAGGGATGGAGAATTGCTGCCTGAGACAGGATCAGGGTGACACATGGTAAGGGCCAAGTCTTATCTCTGGGATCCCTTCTGGCCCATTGTTGGCCACTGAGTAGGCTCATTTATTCTTTCAATAGAAATTTACTAGAGATCTATATGCCAAGTAAATTGTTTCTCACTTTATGACTAGAGAAATCAAGACATTGTACCTGGTCAATATCACGGGAAGACTTGTTAACGGGTGAATGCATCATGTTTTTTGTGATCACTTTGGTCAGAAAATAACCTCACGCCTTCACTTTAGCTATGTTCCTGGTTTATTTTCTAGAAAACCAGAGTCACCTCTTGGGTAGACCACTTCTGGAGGGCTGCTCTCACACGCACCGTGAGAGACCTTTTCTTCTACAGGCTTGCTGTCTATTCTTCCCTGAGCCCCCTGACCTCTACACACACACACACACACACACACACACACACACATACACATACACACACACACACACACACACACACACACACACACACACACACGGACCGAAGTCCTGAGATGACAGGTTCTGGCTAAACTCCCTCAGCTCTCAGCTGCTGTTTATTTCTTCGCCTCCTCATTTGGCGCCTAGGAAGATGTTTCAGCAGACTTTTTAGAGAGAAAGAGAAAAAAAATACAATAGCTCATTAAGCTAATGACCCTTAGCCAGGCTGGCTGCAAGCGCACACAGACAGGGACAATTGTAGAGCTTCTCACTGCACAATTTCCTACATGGAGCATTCTTTTTTTTCTCTCTCCTTTTATTTCTCTAACCAGGGATCCTGGAGAAGGGTGTTCTACCTGCATTTTGGGGAGAGGTTTTAGGCTCAGCTTTTCTTCAGCTGAGAAGAGATCACCCTCCACCCCCCAAAAAGCAACCGCAACAAATAAATTGGTAATGATAACAAGAATGCTGATAATGACGATAACTAGTAGGTATGAATTCTTTTGAGTTCATAAGTCACGTCTGTTAGGATTTGGATGGACAGGATGAGGGTGGAGAGGCGGAGAGAGGCATGCAGACCACCGGGGCTGGCAAGTTGGAGGTGCCACGCTGGGAACCCAGAGATCCGAGTAGATGCAAAGAATTGCAGCACACAAAAAGGTTAAGACAGAAAAATTTATTTAAAAGCAAATTAGAGAGAAAAAGAGAAGGAAGAGGGAAGATTCACCTTCCCAAGGTGGGGAAGGGGGACCAACGCCAGGAAGCATGGCAACAGCCATGGCTCAAAGAGCACATGACCATACCAGACTCTAGCAAGGCAATGGCCACTGGTTGCTTGTGATTGAGTCCTTTTAACCATTCCCCTTGATGGGGGAAGATCATTAAGGTGATTGGGTGGTGGTCTACTTTCACATCATCACAAAGGGGCAGACAAGCCCAGATACTGATGATGTCAGGTGATGGGCAGCAGGCAGATGGGTGGGTTAGTCACAAGTCACTGCTTGCTGCCGTGGTGGAATTTATCTGTGTCATGTAGTTCAGAGGGTTGATTAGGTTAACCCTGGGGGGGGGATTCCTGCAAGATTTGTTAGATATTTGCAATTCACAAACTCAGACATTTGCAACTCACAAATTCCTTGACCAAAGGTGGGGTGGTCTTATTATTACTTTTATGACTTTGGTCAGCCAAAGGGTGATCTTTGATCTTTGGTCTTGACAAGGAACCCAAAAGTTTACTAGAGATTATTATGCTAAACCATGAATGGCTAGGCATCCTGGTTATGCATCTGAAGGAAATTTGCCAAGGAGGGTGGAATAGGATGCTGCTTGTTTGTAGTAGAATGTCTGAATGCTTGCTGATGGTTATGCTGAAGCAAGAAAGACTAAAGAATAAGCTAAGTTTCTTCTAGGTTTCCATAGGTACTTTTCAACATCTGTACCCTCAACTCACTTAATCCCCAATCACCTTTTTAAAGGGTAGCCCTAGTGTTAGTATTCCTAGGGAACTGGGTCTTTGAAAATTAAGCAATGGCAAAGATTTGACTTCTAGGAAAGATGTAGGTTCATCTTAATCTCCAGGTTTTGCCCAATCGCATTTTCCTCTGAAACCACCACAGCACAGCCCTGTGACTTTTTCAAGATAATTTCATTATGAGACCATCTATTTGTACATAATTTCTTAAAGATATACTTTTCAAATTTTCACTGGGCTCCCCGTTGTCTTGCCCAATCTGATTTTTCAACTCTTAACACCCACTTCTCACCCAATACAAGGTTGCTGTTGGGCCTACAAGACGACATTGCTTTTGAGCATCTATCAGGGGTGTGGGGGTGCATCTGTAATCTGTCCTCGTTCATGCTGGGATTTCCTTGTGAGTTTTCTTGAAGTGAGGGGGAGGCGGCTGTGTTGCTTATGCAGGCTCTGTTTCAGAATATTTCCAGCACATGCACAAACACATACACATTCTGTTTTAATCTTTGTGCTTTAGAAAATTTGAGGGAAATGAAAATAATTTTTCAATTAGAAAAATAAAAGCAAGAGGCTCTAAGCACAGCCTTGGAAAATTCAAAATAAAAAGGGAGACTAGCACATACATAGACCACGAAGCCCAAACAACCATTTCTGTTGAACTGAAAGTTTACTTCTGAGTTTCTTTTCAGCCAAACCAAAAATAGGAAACATGTTAATTACATTAATCACTTTCTGTCTAATAATAATGGTTACTTATTGAAAGCATGCTATAAGCTAGGTTCTGTTCTAAGTACATCTTATATTCTAACTCACATGATTCTTAGCAACACTCAATTTGAAACAAGATTCTGGTACTAATGCCGTTTCACAATAAGGAAACTGAGGAAGAGGGAGCTAAGCAATTTGTTCAAGAACATACAACACACAGGAGCTGATGTTGACATCCCAACTAATGCACCCTAACTCCAGAGACAAATCTTAACTGTTGCACAAAACAATCTAAAGAGACTAAAAAATAGTATTCTCTTCAAGAAAACTAACACATTTTCTCACACATACATTTGAAAAAAAAATCAAACATATGTCCTTAGAGAGAATAAAATCTCACAATGAACCATGTCCTTAACATCTGTCTAACACGGCAGGTACTAAGGTCCTTTATTGAAATCTGAGAAAATATCAGTGTGAACATATTTGTTATTTGAGTACAATTTGATCATTCTGGATATTTCAAATAATATTAGACATGGAGAGACAAGGACAAACTTTCCCTGACTGAATAGGCTTTTCAAAAATTTCAAAATATAAAACCATTTCATTTGCTAATTGAAAAGTGTTGTTCAAAGACTTTGGAAAGTCAGACTAAGCAGAGGGGCTTTGTCAGGAAGAAGACCAACCTGGTTTCACACACTCTGTGTACATGAACAACTTTTTCACCTAGACAGCCTGCCTCTTAGTGACAAGCTCTGTATCAAACCTGAACATTGCACTTGACCTGTCACAGCTATAAAATAAAATTTACCATACTACCCTAAAAAAGACAAATCAGATTTCTAAACTATTCGCCATCTGCTTTGGCTGAGAGCTAGTCAAGAATACTTATTTCTTATTTATTGGGAGGTATGGCACCGACTCAAGTATCAGTAAATAGTAAGAATTAGATTATCTTCTCTGAACCCTTAAAGTAATACAGACAGCTTCCTGATGGCCCCTCAAATAATTTTGGTAGGCATTTTCAAAAGAGATATCACTATTTTTCTGTATTTAGGAGAGTTTGGAAGGAAAATTTAATCATCATCTTTAGAAAGCAGAGAAGCTGCTTATTTTGTTATCCAGTAGAATCTTTAATGTCCTCTCCCTGCAGAACTTCCTCTATTCCACTCCCGAGCTAGCCAGTCTGAACCATATCAAGGCACTGCATTGGTGTCAGCTGCATGGCTGGCATTGGACACACCTCAGATGGGCCTTTAGTGGGGTCTTTCACTTCTGTCCCCTTGGTCACAGCTCAGTTTCCTGTGTCTATTAAGATGGACTGCTGCCTCATTTTCCTGATTAAGCACAGTAGGTCTCAGGCCCTATGCATGCAATGAGCCTGCCATGCTGCAGGTCTGACCCTACCTTCCATTCTTTCTCTGTGTTTCAAAAAAAATTACATGGAAGGATGAAGTGGAAGGATAGCCCGAGCCCAGCAGACTGAGGCTGTGGTGGCCGTGAGCGTGCCACTGCACTCCAGTCTGGGTGACAGAGGGAGACTCTGACTCAAAAAAAAAAGAAAAAAAAGGAAAAATTACAGTGTATAATATCACAAAATCCCATATGCTTAACCTTGAAATATACATGCCAATTTTTGTTCAGATTATTTTAATTAGAAATAGAAATTTACAGGTAAAGTTGGATTACTTTTGTACTTTACACAAGTCCCCATTCACCTCCCTTCCTCCCCAGAAGCAACGCCTATTGAAAATTTGATGTCTATCTCTCCAGCTCGTGTTTTCAGTCTTCTCCACATCTTTTTTGTCATCATAAACAATAGGAATTATTTGCTTGTTTTTAGATTTTGCCTACATAGAATCATACTGTATGCAGCACTCTGCTACTTGATTTTTCTACACACAATGTTTTCAAGATTTATCAATGTTACTTTATTTCATTCCTTATAATTTCTTTCTTTCTTTCTTTCTTTTTTTAGTTGGAGTCTCCCTCTCCGTCACTCAGGCTGGAGTGACTTGGCATGCTCACAGTCACCCCAACATCAACTTGCTGGGTTCCGGAGATCCTTCCGCCTCAGCCTTCCAAGAAGCTGGAACAACAGGCACACACTACCATGTCTGGCTAATTTTTGATTTGTTGTAGAGAAGAAGTCTCTCCAAGTTGCCGGGACTGGTCTTGAACCGCGGGCAGAAAATCCACTCCCCTCGGATACCCAAAGTTCTGGGATTACAGACTGAGCCACCGAGTCCAGCCATTCCTTATAATTTCTATAGAGTAATATGACAAAGAAATAAGATCATGTGCACATTCATCCCATTGCTGAGGGGCATTTAGGTTGTTTTTACTAAATAATGCTTATACATGATTTCTGGCACATATATACAAGAGTTTCTTTAGAGTTCAAATATAAAATTGAATCATTGGATCATGGAGCATGAGTTTTTAAGCTTTGTTAATTATTACAAAATTATTCTTTAAAGTGGTTGTACAAATTTGTACTTTTGCCAGTGTCTGTGAGTTTTCTTGTTTCTCCCATCTTTGCCAATCTTTGATATTTTCAGATTTTTAAATAATGGCCAATCTAATGGTTCTTAAATGGTATTTTCTTCATGCTTTAATTTTCATTTTCCTGATTAAAAATAAGACTGAGCATTATTTTGAATCTTCATTGAAAATTGCATTTCTTCTCCTTATTTATTGTCTTTGTCATTGTTACTATTTTCTTTTTCCTACTGATATATAGGCATTTTTGTAAATATTATGTTTATTGGTCAGACCTTTGGCTTTTATATGTTTTGCAGATAACTTCTCCCTGATTGTGACTTATTGTCTAACTTGTGGAGTTTTTTTAATTGTATAGACATATTTAGTTTTTAGTAGTCTCATTGGTTAATCATTTTCTTTTCTTTTTTTTTTTTTTTTTGAGTTGGAGTCTCACTCTGTCTCCCAGACTGGAGTGCAGTGGCCACTCCCGGCCACTGCAGCCTCGACCTGCTGGGCTCCGGTGATCCTTCCGCCTCAGCCTTCCAAGTAGCCGGAATTACAGGCACGCGCTACCACGCCCGGCTGATTTTTTGATTTATTGTAGAGGTGAGATCTCGCTGCCCAGGCGGGTCTCGAACCCGTGGGCTCAGGCAATCCACTCACCTCAGCCTCCCAAAGGCGCAGGATTACAGGCTGAGCCACTGAGCCCGGCGGTTAATCATTTTCTTAATGAGTTGTGCTTTTTATGTTTTAAGACTTTTTCTTAACCTCAGAGTCTTCAAGATAGTATCCTATGTTTTCTTCTTATAGGATACAATTTTGTTTGCCGTGTTTACATAGCTAATCTATTTGGAATGAATATGAGTGCATATAAAGGTAGGAGTCTAATTTTAGCATATTTAGCCAAAAGGAAAGCCAGTTTTCCAAAGCTTAGTTATTGAGTAATTTATCCTTCTCACTTGATCTCTAAAGCACACCCAGTTGTTACATTTGATTTTTGTTGGTTTCTAGGATCTTTGTTCAGCTTTGCTAATCTATTTGTCTATAACTTCATCAATACAACACTGATTTTATAAAACATTCCCAAGTAATATTTTATTGGACATACTTGATTTTGCTTTTTTTTACTTTCAGAATATTTTTGCTAACTTGTACCTTCAATTTCATCTATGAATTTTAGAATTAGTTATATATGTATTTTTTATTCCATGAAGACTCTTATAATATTGATTGACATGTCACAGCATTTATAACCAATTTTGAAAAGAATTGAACTGTTCCTGACTCATTTCATCTATGAGTGTGATTTATTACTTTGTTTATTCAGATATTTTGTCTTTCTCAATAGCATTTTCTATTTTTTTCCAAAAAGTTGATACATATTTTTCTTGCATTTATTTCTCATATATAGTTTAATTGCTATTATAAAAGGTACTTTTATGCTATTACAAGTTCTAATTAGTTAATAATTGTGAATTGAAACATTACTGGTTTTAGATAGTAATTATTAAAACCAACTTATTAAACTGTTTTTCAGTTCTAACAGTTTGTTGATCATCTTTATTTTATAAGTAAAATATATTATCTGAAAATTATTAACATAGTCTCTCTTCTAATAGTTACTTCTTTTTCTTGTTTTATTACATTGGAAGAGATTATTGTATGGTAGTGATTACACCAGGAACATTCTCTGTCTCCTGATTTTAATGAAAATTTTCCTAAAATTTTGCTATCATGTATAACATTTTATTTGTATTTTGAGTAGTTACACTATATCAGACTAAAGCTATTCTCTTCAATTTCTAGATTGTTGTTAATGCTACTTTAAATAAATATGCTTTTTCCAAATGTTTATTTGCTTTATTACTTCATCTATAATATGATAAAAAGCATTGGTAGTTATTCCATGTCAAATAATTATTGAATTTATTTTTTATTTTGCAAAACGCTTTTTTAAATTTTATTTTTAATTTGTATATGTTTGGGGGTACAAGTGCAGTTGTGTTTCATAGATATATTGCCTAGAGGTGAAGTCTGGACTTTCAGTATACCATCATCCGAATAGTGTTCATTGTACCCATTACTTAGTATTTCATCCTTCAGCCTCTCACTTTCCCATATTTTGGAGTCTCCAATGCCAATTATTCCACTCTGTATGTTGATGTGTATCCATTGTGATAACTGTATTTCCAGGATAAGAACTTCTATGTCAAATGATAAAATGTAGGTTCTACAGGATTCTACTTGCTAGTATTTTATATGGTATCTTCCTGTTTAATTTTCATTCATTAAGTTACTTATCCATCTAGGCATTACTCAGACCTCAACCAAATAACCAACACTGTGAATCTTAAGGTTAGAGAGGTTCTTGCCACTGAGTTACAGTCTAACACAGACAGAGTTGTATAAAGAAAAAAGCCCACTAACCAAATAATGCACAAGGTGAAATATAGACAGATATAGACATAGATGAAGTTTTCTCTTTTCTTCCATTCTTCCCAAATCCCAAATATTGAAACACATTAAAGTTCTTTCTTAAATACTTTTCTCCTTCATCTAATAGCTTTCATCAAACTCTTTACAGGTATGATCTCACATGTCTTTGGGGTTTAAGTACCAGATCTAGGTTAGTAACTCCTGTTTAAAGTTTCTACCTTTATATTCGTAAATTCAACTACCTCCTTCATATTTTAGCTTGAATGTCTCAGAGATACCTCAAACTTTTTATTTTATTTTATTTTATTTTTTGAGTTGGAGTCTCACTCTGCCACCCAGACTGGAGTGCAGTGGCCTCTCCCGGCCACTGCAGCCTCCACCTGCTGGGGCTCCGGTGATCCTTCCGCCTCAGTCTTTCAAGTAGCTGGAATTACAGGCATGCGCTACCATGCCCAGCTAATTTGTTTTAAAATTTATTGTAGAGATCAGGTCTCACCAAGTTGCCCAGGCGAGTCTTGAACCTGGGGGCTCAGGCAGTCCACTCACCTCAGCCTCCCAAGGCGTGGGATTACAGGCTGAGTCACCGAGACCGGCTAGAGATACCTCAAACTTTAAATGCCTGAACTAGAACTCATAACTCCCCACTCATATTTCCAATTTTGCTTGCCCACAGGCTTCCTTGTCTTAGTAAACAGCTTCACCATTTAGCAGCTAGTTGCTCAAGATAGAAAATTAGTAATGATATTTTTTCCTATCTTTTTTTATCTCTAAAATATCCAGTATATCAACAAAATACACTAAATAGAATTAATAAACAAAACTTTTTACAATCCAAGGAACAAAATTATTTCTTGCAGAGGAATTTATCCATAAAATAAGCCTAAGAAAAGAAACTTTTAAAAAAGGTATTTTAATTACTATGAAATTATTAAAATGGAAAATACACATGGACATTCAGTTGCTTTCCTCAAATCCATTTAGATAATCTGATCAAAAAAGTTGGAAAACACACTGAATCAACCTCAATAGCAAAGGAAAGACAACAAATAAACAGGAACAACAACAACTCTATAAGAACCTCATGACAGGAATAAACTCCCACATTTCAATAATTAACCTGAATGTGAATGGACTAAATGCACCACTGAAAGGACACAGAATGGTGGACTGGATAAGAAACCATGACCCTATTATTTGCTGCATCCAGGAGACTCATCTTACTACAAGGGATGCACACAGACTCAAAGTTAAAGAGTAGAAAATGAGTTCCCAGGCAAATGGACCACAAAAGAAGGTAGGAGTTACAATTTTAGTATCAGACAAAACAACCTTTAAGCTATTGAAAATTTAAAAAGATGCAAAAGGACACTACATAATGATAAAAGGGTCAATCTATCAACAAGAAATAGTCATCCTAAACATATATGAACCCAACACAGGAGCATCAGCATTTATAAAACAACTACTAAATAAACTAGAAAAAGATATTGACTCTAACACTATTATAGCACGGGACTTAAATACCCTACTGACAGCCCTAGATGGATCATCAAGGCAAAAAATCAACAAGGAGATCCAGAACCTAAATTTGACACTTGACCAAATGGAAATAGTGGATACCTACAGATTATTCCACCCAACAGCTACAGAATATGCATTCTACTCATTACCACAAGGAACACACTCTAAGATCAATCAGTTCCTTGGCCATAAAGTAAGCATAAACAAATTCCATAAGATAGAAATCTTGCAATGCACATTCTCAGAACACGGTGGAATAAAAAAATATCAAAACCAACAACATTTCCCCAAAGCCCACAAAGACATGGACATTAAACAATATGATGTTGAACAATGACTGGGTCAACACTGAAATCAAAGAAGAAATTGAAAGATTCCTGGAAGCAAATGAAAATGAAGAACCATCTTACCAAAACCTCTGGGATGCCATGAAATCAGTTTTAAGAAGGAAATTCATATCTCTATGAGCACACATCAAGAAAATGGAAAGATCACAAGTGGAGAATCTAACAAATAACCTAAGGGAACTAGAAAGAGAAGACCACCAAAACCCCAATTTTAGCAGAAGAATCCAAATCACAAAAATAAGAACCCAAATACAGGATATAGAAGACAAAAATATAAGAGAAAACTTCAACAAAACAAAAAGCTGCTTCTTTGAAAGAATAAACAAGATTGATGGGCCTCTAGCCAGAATGACCAAGAAAAAGAGAGAAAAAATCCAAATGAACACAATTAGAAACACAAAAGATCAACTCACAACTGACCCCAAAGAAATACAAAGGATTATCAGAGATTATTATGTACACCTATATGGAAACAAACTTGATGACCTAGATGAAATGGAGGATTTTCTGACATCACATAACCTCCCCAGGTTAAAACAAGAAGACACTGAGACACAAAATAGACCAATAACAACCCAGGAAATTGACTCTGTCATTTTCCTACCAAAAAAAGCCCAGGATCAGATGACTTTCTAGCAGAATTCAACAAAATGTACAAGAAGGAGCTGATACCAATCCTATTGAAAGTATTCCAGGCAATTGAGAAAGATGGAATTCTCCCCAAATCATTTTACAAAGCTAACATTATACTGATACCCAAACCAGGTAAAGATCCAACAAAGAAAGAGAACTACAGGCCAATGTCCCTTATGAACATAGATATAAAAGTCCTCAACAAGATTCTAGCAAGTCGAATCCCAAAACACATCTCAAAAATCATCCACCATGACCATGTAGGCTTCATCCCTAGGATGTAGGGCTGTTTCAACATTTGCAAAACCGTAAATGTCATTAAATACATCAACAGATATGAAAACAAGAACCACATGATTATCTCATTAGATGCAGAAAAAGCTTTTGATAAAATCTAGCATCCCTTCTTGATAAAAACCTCAAAACCTAGGTATAGAAGGAACATATCTCAAAACAGTAAGTACCATCTATGACAAACCCACAGCTAACATATTGCTAAATGGACAGAAACTGGAAACATTTCCCCTGAAAACTGGAACGAGACAAGGCTGCCCACTCTCACCCCTCTTGTTCAATATTGTGTTGGAAGTCCTAGCTCAGGCAATTAGACAAGAGAAGAACATCAGGGGTGTCAAATAGGAAAAGAGGAAATTAAGTTATCCCTCTTTGCTGATGATATGATCCTATACCTTGAAAATCCAAGAGAATCTGTCAAAAACCTGTTTGCACTGATAAAGGACTTTGGGAAAGTCTCAGGGTACAAAATAAATCTGCAAAAGACAGTTGCATTCCTATACGCCAACAACAAGCAGGTAGAGTCCCAAATAAAAAGGACAATCCCTTCACAATAATCACCAAAAAAATAAAATACCTCGGCATCTTCCTAACCAGAGAAGTGAAAGACCTTTGCAATGAGAATTACAAAACAGTGCTCAAAGAAATCCAAGAAAACACAAACAAATGGAAAAATATCCCATGATTATGGATAGGAGAATCAACATTGTTAATCTGTCCATCCTACCAAAGATAATCTACAGATTCAACACAATACCCATTAAGTTACCAACATCATTCTTCTCATACCTGGAAATGATAATACAGAAATTCATATGGAAACATAAACAACCACGAATAGCCAAAACAATCCTTAGCAAAAGAAACAAAGCAGGAGGTATCACACTTCCAGACTTCAAACTTTACTATAAGGCTACAGTAATCAAAACAGCCTGGTATTGGTACAAGAACAGGCACATAGAACCAACAGAACAGGATAGAGATTCTGGGAGCAAAGTCTCAATTCCTCACCCAATTAATCTGTGACAAAGCCTCCAACAACAAACACTGGGGAGAGGAGAACCTATTCAGTAAATGGTGCTGGGAAAACTGGTTGAACACATGCAAAAGATTGAAACAGGACCCCTACCTATCACCATACATAAAAATTAACTCTAAATGGATCAAAGACCTAAATGTAAAACCTCAAACTGTAAGAACCTTAGAAAACGCAAGAAACACTCTTATGGAAGTTGGAACTGGCAACTGATTCCTGACCAAAACCCTAAGTGCCCAGGCCATAAGAGATAAGATAGACAAGTGGGACCTCATTAAACTGACAAGCTTCTGCAAAGCCAAAGAAACCATCAAGAGAGCAGAAGATCAGCCCACAGAATGGGAAAAAATATTTGCCAACTGTATATCTGACAAAGCCCTAACATCTAGGATCTACAAGGAACTCAAATGCGCCGAAAGGAAAAAAACAAACAGCCCCTTTAAAAAGTGGGCAAAAGACATGAATAGACACTTCTCAAAAGAAGATATACGAGTGGCCAACAGACACATGAAAAAGTGCTCAGCCTCACTCATCATTAGAGAAATGCAAATCAAAACCACATCGAGATACCACCTAACCCCTGTAAGAATGGCCATCATTGATAAAACAGACAACAACAGATGCTGGCGAAAAAGGAACACTTCTACACTGCTGGTGGAAATCCAGACTAATACAACCTCTTTGGAAAACAGTGTGGCGATTTCTGAAGGAACTAGAAATTGACCTTCCATATGACCCAGCCATTCCCCTATTGGGAATATACCCAGAGGAACTCAAATCATTCTACAAAAAAGATACCTGCACACGTATGTTTGTTGCAGCTCTATTCACAATAGCAAAAACATGGAACCAACCGTGTTGCCCATCAAAGCTGTACTGGATTTAAAAAATGTGGTACATATACACAATGGAATATTATGCAGCCATAAAGAAGGACAAATATATGGACTTGGCAGCAAATTGGATGGATTTGGTTGATCATTCAGTGCTTTATCACAGAAACAAAGAACTGAGTTCCATATGTTCTTATTCATAAACTGACCTTGAGCATTTACAATGCTATAAGAAAGCTATTAGCAGTAGTGGGAAACTGTCAGGACAGGAGGGGTGGGATTGGCAGTTGAGGTTTCGAAACTGGTAAGGGAGGGAGGGGCATACCTCATCAACAAGGGTAACTGCATTATCAATGTTTATATACCAAATCCTGAAATGTACCCCATATCTCTATAATAAAAATTTTTTTTAAATTCAGAATATGCTTTCATAACAGCAGCAACATTTTATAATATTTAGGAATATACCATGTAGAGTATGGATATAATATCTTTATGCCTTGTACTTGGTAGATTTCAATAAACATGTGTTTGATTTAATTGATAAATAAGTGAATTAATAAATAAGTTTATTATTATAAAATCAATTTTACCTACATACCAGTCCAGTGTGGAGAATATATATATATATATATATATTCTTTTTTTTTTTTTTTTTTTGAGTTGGACTCTCACTCTGTTGCTCAGGTTGGAGTGAAGTTGCTTGCTCATGGCCACCCCAGCCTCAACCTGCTGGGCTCAGGTGATCCTTTCGCCACAACCTTCCAAGAAGCCTGAACACAGGCACATACTACCATACCCTGCTAGTTTTTGATTTATTGTAGAGACGAGGTCTCTCCAAATTGCCTGGGCTGGTCTCAAACCCATGGGCTCAGGCAATCTACTCACCTTGGCTTCCCAAAGTGCTGGGATTACAGGCTGAGTCACTGAACCTGGCCCTTTAAAATATTTTTAATGACTACATAGATAATATTTTGCCATGCAGAATTGGATATTTTGGCTACTTAAGTTTTAGTTATTACAGGCAACATTGCAATACATATTTATGCACACAGATTTCATTCCGTCTTTTATATATGATATTAGAGTTAAATGTACTACTGGCTCAAAAAAGGGAACAGCATTTTTAGGACTCTCACTACAGTGTCATTCTGCTTCTGGTCCATTATCCTTACAGAACACGCTGCCATTTTTATTTCTAGGAGTATTCATTTAAGACTGTTGTGTCCTGAGTCATCAGAAAAGACTGGGAAACAGAAGAAGAAAACAACAGCTTTGGTTGCAATGATGCCAGTTCCTTGTCCTAGATTGTTTTATGCATAGGCTATGCCTTGCAAGTGAAGAAACCCAAGAACTCTTAATGTAGAAAGTTAATGAATATAAACAATTCAGGGAAGAACGCATGCTCATTGGCCACGTGTTGAATATAAAACTGCCAGCTAATATATGTGTTAATGGAACATCTATTACAGTTAAGACTATTAGTTCATTCACAGGTAAAATAAAAAGTCTCTTTCTGCTTTTTTTTTTTTTTTTTAGGTAACTGCAATCTAACTGATTAATCAAAATATGCATAAGTAAGGTATTATTAACCATCTCAATACTTTTCTACTCTGGCAAATTGGAATCACTTTGGGAGAAAAAACAAGAAAATATAAGACACCTAGCTCCACCTGAGACCAATTAAATCAGATTGTCTGGAGGTGAAACCTGAGTTTCCTTTCTTAAAGTTCTTTAGGTGATTCTAATCTATAGCATGCTCTTCTTAGATTCATCACCATAGATTTCTAACTGAGTATCAGAAGTGCTTGTTTCATAAGAATGCCAGCCTCCTTAATTGGCTTAGGATGCCAAGGAAGGCTTCATGATGGCGGTGTGACTTACCTTGGATCTTGAAGATATTTAAGTTGGACTGAATATGGGAGAGACAGCCTACATAACAGGCAAAAAAGAATGGCATGCACAAAAGTAGGTCATAGAGATAAGAGCAGATGTTGCTCTAGGCAGGAGGGCTGGAAAAGGGATGACTTCAAACTAAGTGAACTGAGAAAAAAATGAGAAAAGACAGTGTGGGGCACAACTTCACTTGAAACGGCAGAGTATTCAAACTGGTGGCCCATGGTCCCCATCAGACCTATAAACATGTTTGTTTATCCCACACAATCATTTTTCACCTGAGGCAGCATTTAAAAATTGGGAGTTTTCACATTATTAAAAAAAAAAAAAGATTTGCCAACATTGGGCTCATGTCTTCATGCAGCCATGACTTGCTGGAGCTGCTTCCTTTGGGTGGCATGTATTCTCTTGAATTTCCCTCGCCCACTCGCTCCTGGTGTGCTCTGGGCACTATGTCACCTATTCATTTGTGGAAACAACTGAGTTTCTCACTCTGTGTTGCTTGGTACTGCCTGTGTTGGTGGAGGTGGCATGAGGAAGGGACAGGAGTGTTGAACTACAGACCCATTGCCATCTTTGCAGTTTCCCCTCCAAAATGACCTTGGAAAGCTTCCCTCCCTCTCTAGTCTTCAGTATGGCAATGTGAATAATGAGTGCTTTCCCATGGCACTTTGAATATTGAGGTTCTTTGACTCTAACTGGAGATGATGGCTCAACTCTATCAGCAACTTGCATGTAGGTAGTAGATAGAGCCAAGCCCAAATGGGAGGGAAGGGGAGAAGAAGAGAGAGTCACAGCAAGCCATCAGCCTCTCATTTATCACTGAAACAAAACAAAACAACACAAAACAGAAGGTTTTGGATCAATGTTCAGTCTCACAAACTTCTCCTTTAGTCTCTGCCATGACCAAAAGAGTTACTGACTTCATCTATCTCGACCACGCAGAGAAATCAATCGTGTCCTGAGGAGCCTGTAGTTGACCTGAAGGAAAAAGACTGCAAAAAGCACCCCACTCACATATTCTGGAATGAACCTTTGTGTCACAACTACCTGGGCACCTACTTTCCGACTCCCCTTTCCTGACACTGGCAGTACATGGAGTTTACGGTTGTCATGAGTTCAACAGAGGGATGATGTGATTGTCAGCTTTGTGACACAAGGCCATTTTTTTTTCCCCTGTCTTGTGATTTTGTAAATCAAAGCAGTGGACAAATAATCAGTAAGATTTACCACCAAAAGTCCCCTAAAAATCTAGTCAGTGATAAGCATCTATCAGACTTCTCTGTGAAAGGCACAAGAAAAGCTCGATAACCTAGCCTTAGCTTTGTAAGGAAGAAACACGAAGATTGACAAGTTCTGCAAACATAAGGAAAGTTTTATTGTCATTGTTTCATGCTGCAAGTCTCAAAGCTTAGAGAGCATCAGAAACACCTGGAAGGTTTGTTAAAACCTAGATTGCTGGATTCCTTCCATCGATTTTCTGTTTCACTCTGAGTAAAAATCAAGAATTTACATTTCTAAAAAATTTCCAGGTGATGAAGATGCTACTTGTCCCAGAACTACACTTTGAGAGTCACTGCTTTATACAATGTTTTATTCAAAACCAAACAAAAACCTGCACAGCAGGAGCTGGTGGATCTCAGCCCACAATGAACTTCTAACTGAGATGACTTTTCCCAGGATCTTTGGTGTTTCCCACCATCAGCAACTAATAATTACTAGTATGGCTATCATACGGCATTTTGAAAGCCAAGCAAGAAGATACAGAAATTGTTAGATTTTGTTTCTTTTGTTCTCTTAGCCTGTAAGTTCAAATATACCTATCCAATATGTCTCAAATAGAATACCACTTCTTCAAGGGAAGACTTACCACAATGTTACCTTTCTCATGGGAAGATTTTCCAAACTTTCCAGTTGGAAAGAATCTTTTCCTCTATGAACAGCTGTTTCAGGCTTTCTCATGGTGTCCATCTCTGTCTTTCTGGGATTATAATGACCTGTGTGCATATGTTATATATATATATATTCTGTCTCCCATTTTTCACACTCTAGAAGATGCTGAGTGATCAAGTCTGGGCTGGTAACTAGGTGTCTTTTACAAAAACTTCGAACAACCTTTGATCTATATGCCTGATAAAAGAAACACTACATTAAATTGTGACTGAATATTGACATCATACCCTCAGAAATTTAAAACACACACACACACACTTAAATGAAAAAATACAATTTTGCAAAGATCCACATTCTAATAGACAATCTGAGAAAAAGAATAATTGGAAGTTTGAAGTACACAACTATTTTTAAAGAAATGTTGATCTCCAAATGGAGGAAGATTTTTCTTTCAGTTTTTCTTCTGCCTACTGCTGTTTAACTCTTGTCTGTGGCCCCTACATGTCATTTGTACAATACAAGGCTTGAAGTGTATATGTGCCTGTGTGTCTGTATGTGTCTGTGTGAACTCTGTTTTCTCCTTTGGCTATAAGTTGTTCTGTATTATGTTCATCTGCATTAAGTCTGTTTTGTGTGATTCTTACAGATGGCATAAAAGGGTATTATTGAAATGATGTTTCTAATAGTCTGGATACCATCCAGCACATTAGAATCATAGAACCAAATTCTTTCATCTAATTAAGTTTTAAGATAATTTAGCTGATTGATAGTTGGGGTAGAAAGAACTTCTCTAGATCAGGGAGCCAAAAATGGCACATGGTTTAAGTAATCTCACCTCCTGCCATTTTCAGAACTGGCAGAAATTACTTCTGCTGATGTATTTCCTGAAAAGTATTCGAATTATCTACAGCAGAAATCTCATTGGAAAACTTGATCCCTCCTCTCTATTGTGCTTATTATGAACTCAACCCCGTGTTACCACCATATTTCTTTTTCTCTTTTCATGATTTTGTGAGTACACAAATTGCTATTTCAAGGAGGAAATTGAGAATGAAACATTTTTATTAGCAGTTCTAATTTCACATTCTATTAGTGGCTCAATCACTGAATGCAAAGCCATACAATCACTTAATAAATAATAATCAATTATTAGAATCACCCGCATACAGTCACAGGCAATTCACTCTTGCAAACCAAGACTGCTCACCACAGGAGAGAAAAAGGGAAATAGATGGATACAATCAGGTTGATTGCTGCACTAACTACTCAAATTTTGTGCCAAATTGAAGTACATCTGTAATAGTACTTTCAGAACACAGAGGAAACCAGTCCAATTCCAAGATACCTTTTCCTCCCCTCTAGCCGAGAAGGACCTCATGGGTAGAACTGCTTCTACTTACCTTGCAACCCCAACATTTCACAAGGACATAATATGTACTTAATATGTGTTAGTAGGGTTGAGTGCAAAAACTACACTCCTCCTAAACTTCTGCTTAGTATTCTATAAAAAATAAACATCATATATCCTTAAGAGTTTCATGATCTAATGAAATGCTGGCATTATTTTATTAATTTATTTAATTACTTAGCCACTTGGTTATCTAGTCAGTTTATGGATTTGCTAATACCTTCAAAGAGAGGAGAGGCCAAACATGCCTGTTATCAGAGAAAAAAGAACATCCCTTTTTTTTTTTTTGTCAAATCATAGAAATTCCACATATTATCTTAGGTTATCTGGATAGTTCCATATTTTCTAAATTTCAAAGTAATTTTCAAACAAGACTAGAAATCTGTTTATTTAAAATGTGTTGTCAAGACTCAGTTACATTATAGAATATATTCTATCCCCAAAATATAGATGACAGCATTTTAAAGGTATATCTTTTATTGCTACACAAAGCTACTCAGTTTTCATTATCTCATATTTTAAGAGCCATTATCTTTTAATATGTATCTAAAATTATTCTCAAGCTAAAGTAAGTGTTGGCTGCTTTAGCCATTTGATTTTTTTTTTGAAGTTATTTAACTAATAACTGCAAAACCACAAACAAAAACTGGACAAAATAGAATGAAAAGAGTTGTTATCAAAAGCTATGCTTTTTGTCATTTTCAATTGCCCATACACAACTATATTAATTTAAAATTATGAGCTAGAGATAGAAATACAATAAAATGTTCCACAGAGCCTTTGTTTGTCTTCTAACTTCAATTCCAGTTTTTATTTTTTTAAAGCAATTAATTCTACAACTAACACTGTGGCGGATGTCATTCAAACTGCAGAAGCTTATTGGGTAGTTAAAAGGATAAAATCAAGTAGTCATTCTACTAATCCCTTTACAAGGAAACAGCTTTCTGCATAAAAAGTGGAACTTATGTGGCCATTAGCAGATGCCACATCAAGCTACCAAAAATATACACATTTAAATTCTTAAGCACAATCTATGAACACTACACAGATGGTTTCCAAGAAACTGTACCTAAATTGATTACGATAAAAATGATCTGCAGCAATTGTTTCTGTCAAAAGGGAGAACAGAATTTGTCCCAATGTGTCGCTCTGCCCACTCATGCAGAGAACCCAGCTGCTGGGACAGATGTTGCTCTAAGCACTTTATTTTAGGGTCATTAAAATGGTTACAGGGGTTAGTCATTCACTGTTTTATAAATTGTGCTTACTAGCTGAGCTCAACAGATGCTAGAAAACTTCTTTGTAGTTGATCAGAAACAAAGTTTCATGTCAGATCCTATCTACCTTGTGCTTAGATGCAAAAATTAGGAACAAATGGGAATGAGCAGGCGAACAAAGAAGTGTGTAAAAATCCTGGTGCATTTGATCTGGGAAGGCATCTTTACATAGCTTTGTGAATAATGTTGTTGCTCTCCTTGTAGCATCCTCTGACTGCAATGCCAACCTGTCTTGAAAATGTGCCTGTACTCATGTCACTTAAGAAGTTTGGGGTCTTATACTAATACTGTATAACTACATTTTAAAAATTGATTCAGGTCTTTGTCATTGCTGACAGGAAGGTGTCCCGAGTAATTTGTTAGACAAGAATACAGATCTTCTTATGGCTCCTAGAACATATTTATTTAGAAAATTGTTTCTAAACCTTTCTGAGAATGTGGTTTTTGTTCTCTCCATTACAGACCATGGTGTGACCATCGTGCTTTGATTTGGTATTGTGGTATATTGATATGACACCTAGTATATCAACAAAAATCCAAGAATACTAGCAAAATCAACCTATATAAAATGATGAGTATATTTACTATTCTGGGAAGGTAACTATTCATTTGTAAATATACAAGATGCATACTGAGAGTGGTTTAAACTATTACTATCACCATACCTTAATAAGGTAGGCTGCAGAGCTGACAACAATGATGACAGAAATTAATTGAGGCAGAAAGACACAACATGCTTCTCTCATTTAGAAAAGATAGAAATTCAGAGGAATCAGCTAGCTCAAGCCCAAAGATCAGAGATGACACTACAGAAGAACAAGAGTCAAGAGACAGTGGGAGCTAGGTTGTGAGCTACTCCAGAAGGAATGTGTTCTAAAGTAGACGGGAGCTGAAAGTATTGTGAAATTGATCTGATTTTAAGGAAGGCCTGGCCGGCGAGGATTTTGACTACTTAAAAAGACTCAGGGATCTACAAAGAGTTAAAATCAAGAAATAAAAAGTCTAGTCTTGAAACAAAAGCAGACCAGTCTTGTGTGGAGCCTGAAGCTTGTACATGTAATTGGGGAAGGGAGGTCTATGAGAAAAAAATACAATTGTATGAGTTCAAAATTAAGTGCAGAGTCTTGGCAGTAACCTGCGTGAATGATGATCCTGGAGCTTAAAACTTAGTTTCTTTGGAAATCTCTATTTGCTTTTGAACCATTAGTAGAATTTCACATATATCTTCCCAATTAAATATTGCTCAGCTTGCTTAACATTGCTGGAAAAGTAAACACATTTGTACTATAATGTATTGGTCCTCAAACTTGGATCCATAAATCAGCAGTATCAGGTTCATCGGGAAACTAGTTAGTAAAACAAATTCTCAAGCCCTGATCCAGATCAGAAACTACAGGGGTAGGTCTGGCATTCTGTATTTGGGGATCTATCAACCCTAAAGCTCCGACTAAAAGCTAAATCAATTTAAGTAATTTTAGAAATCAATTGAAGCCAGTAACTGAAGATTAAGAGCAAAGATAAGAAGAGGACCTTTTAAAATAATCATTAGTAGTTAACATACGAAAACCACTTTGATTCAGATACGGAGACTCCTTGCCCTTCTGCACCTCCCCATGGGCACCATTGACCTGCTGTCCTCCCATCCAGTTCTTGCTCCAGGAGCTGCTTAATCCTACCTCTGTCTTTACTTTTCTGAACTTCAACCCAATCCAAGAGTTGGAGTTTGTCCCTGCTTTGCGCTGCCCAAATTTATTTCATCCTAGCTTCCTTCCTACCTCTTCCACACTGACTTTTTGTCTTGTTCACTGGCCTATTTGAAGATACTGATTTACTTACCTGCTCTCATTAATGTTGCAGAAACCCTGCTAGACCCCACAGAAAGAGCAGATTATAAAATTAAAGAATCCCAGGTTTCAGGGCACTTACTACATTCTCAAGCAAAACCTGATTTCAAGGCTGAATGATAAGAACTCTGAGAGAACAGTTCAGGAGGACTGGGCAGATGACCTGATCGTGCAGATGCCGTGTGTGAGATGTGAAGAGGATCCCAGGAGCTAGAATTCTAAAATGAGATGTCAAACCAAGTAACAATCACCTAATGTCTTCAAATCCTTTCACATTTGTTTTGCTTCAGTTCTGGCTTTCTTTTGTGGCAAGGAATGAGACAGAGGGACTCATTTTCTGTCAAAAGGGCTGCCCAAAGGTTTGCAACCAAGAGCCCAGGGCTCCTTCCAGTAGGCTTTGGATAGACCTGGTCCTTGGGGAGGAAGATGAAGAAGAGAGGTGGGATAGGAATGTGTGTTGTTAACGAGTTTGGATTTTATAATCAGAATAATAAAGAGCCACTGATGAATCATTGAAGTCAAGGTAGCAAAGGGATAAGCTTTTTACTCTGGGCATATCTCTGTCCGCACTGTGAGGAATAGATACATGCCAGGGTTGTGTGAGTTCTGTAAGGCAGGGATACTAAGAGGAGTGATTGAAATGTCTCAGAAAGGTGTTGCAACAACACAGAGCTATGTGAGCTAGACCTGAACCAGATAGGAAGGGTGGAGGGGAGTAGATAGTGTCTAGAGGCCTGTGGCAATGATTTTGTATGACCAGACTGTCCTGCACTGTTGGAATAATACTGTATGGTGATGTTTTCCATGTTAATTTGCATCAGACCCAACTGGAATGCTTGTTAAAGACTTAAGGCTCTTAAGCTCAAAATTCCAAGATTCTGATTCAGCTGATCTGGTCATAGTGAATTGGAGTTTCATTTCATCACTCAGGCTGGAGTGCAGTGGCATGCTCACAGTCACCCCAGCGTCTATCTGCTGGGCTCCAGCGATCCTTCCACCTCAGCTTTTCAAGTATCTAGAACTATAGGCATGCGCTACCACACCCGGCTAATTTTTGAATTTATTGTAGAGATGAGATCTCTCCAAATTTCCCGGACTGTTCTCAAACCTGTGGACTCAGGTAATCCACTCACCTCAGCCTCCCGAAGTGCTGGAATTACAACCTGAGCCACCATGCTCAGCAGCAATGTTCATTTTAAATTGATGATTACAAACGATTCTGATAGAGATGAGCACTAGTCCACATTTTGAGAAAGCCCCAATCTAACAGTTCACAAAGCATATAACATTATAACTATTTTCTGAAGCTAGGTGGAGAGTGAAGGAATAAAAAAAACTATGAAGAGTACATTTGCTTACACTTTACTTTGACCCAACTTTCTGATAAGAATACAGAAACCGCCCAAGACCTTGTAGGTATTGTAGATTGAAACATAAAATATTGAAATAGAAATTTAATGAACCCACTGACTGTCCTCTTTACACATATCTCAGTCTCTTGAGTCCATATTATTTTCCAAGCTAAACTACTCGTATGCTAATTGAGAACAACTGAGGGTTCTGAAGTTAAATCAGATTTATTTGAGGTTTTCTACAAACAAGGCCACACACTCTGATGCTCAGAACCCAGCCCCTTACTGTAAATGAGCAAAGGGCCTAGAATAGGATCATAGAAAGTGGCAGAACTATGGCAGTGAAGAATGCAGAGGTGATTGCTACCCAGCTCCTGAAAGAAAATGAACCCAAACTTGATTTCTGAAGAGAAGTTGAAAATCTGAGTTAAAGTGTAATTTGCCAATCTGAAAATGATGCCCTTTAAAGCAATTAAATACAAATATGGTGTAAGAAAAATATTGGAACCACAGACAAGCAGCTTTCAACTTCTGATCGTGACAAATTTCCTCTGGCTTTGCTGCAAAGTGATTCCAGGGTACATTTACGTGGACATTTGTGGCACCTCACTCAGGTTGCTGAGTTGGGCAGTTTGAAGGGACACAGGGCCTTCTGGTTGCCCTCAGTTCATGTGGCAGGCCCATTTGAGCCTTACAGATATGCAATTGTAAACTCTCCTGGCTTTAAGCAAGATAGATTTGGCACTTCCTTCGGGCCAAGGTGACAAAACAACTAACAGGAATAAGTAGAAATAACTCAGTCAAGCAGACAGATGTTTTAGACAGATCATTGTAGGAATTTTCACTGACATCCCACCAACCCTGCCCAAGTGTCCTATGGCTTAGTATATGTTTAAATATGCACCCAACTCCCACATTTACCAGGCATTATGGCAGAGTCATTTAGCATCTCTTAGTTAAAGTTTGCTCCTACTTACAATGGACGTAACTATAATATCTCCTTTCTAAGGTCAGGAGGGTTATACTAACTTATTTAGTCAAAATTTATTTGCTGACCTGGAGGTAAGATTCAGTTGTACGTTAGGGGACAAAACAGACACTGTCGGTGCACTCAGGGAATTTGAAATCAAATGAGTAATAAGCAAAGAAAAAGAATTAAAAACCCTATAAAACCCACATCAATGCTCACTTTTAAAATCACCGTTATCTTTATTATTTGACAAAATATTAGTGACAGTATGTACTCACTTCACAGAAGCACTCTACTTGTTCTTCAGGTGTTCCTCCAAAGTAACTAAGAACGAAGTTCAAATACAAGTAGTCTGTTAATGCTTCTTGATAGCTTTATCAACTGTTTAAAATACACATTTCTGTGATCTTATTTATATATCCATCATAAGTGAACTTCACTTATGAAGCTCCTGGATGGTATCTTATAGGGAGAAACTCCCCAGGACAATGAGATGATCATGAGATCGGATGCTCATCATAAGAGCCGAGCCGGATCTATAGATGCAGAGGACACTCATAGGGGTTTAGTTATTGAGTTACAGTTTATGTTCCTTCACTGGGATACAGCTAGCAGTAATTATTAAGGGATATTTCTATGAAGAAAACTAACTTTTTATCAAAGCAATTAATCTCGCTTACCTGAAGTTTGCACTATATAAATATCCGTTTGAGCTCTGTGCGTATATCCATAGCTGCTTTTTATATTTGGGAACGATATTGAAGGATATTAGAGTACCAAAAGAAAGAATGACTTAACTACGGATAATCCCCAGAATCAGCATCTCAGGATCATACACATTACTGGATACTTAGTCCAACCTTCTAATTTTAAAATCAGTCAAAGCACAAAGAGGTCAAATTCAATTGTTTTCAACCTCTTAAGTCTTGAGATAGATAGTATACAAAAATATATTATTGGAATGAGGCTGCTGCAATTCAGGAATAAGCAGTGTCTTAATTTATGTCTTAACCTTGTACTTGATCTCAACTTGGCTTTAGTGTCTTGTTCACATTTCTCATCAACACAGTTAGACTCTACAGGCAATTTATTGCAAATAATTAGGGCTGGAGCTGATTCTCCTGTGCATTCACTTTCTACCTCTTAATAAAGATTCCTACTTTCCCATTTCTAAACTCTGCCAGGAATGAAGTATTAAATATACCTTATCTTACAAGAGGAAAATATTAGCCAGAAGAATGCCAAAAATACAGGACCAACAACGTCTGTGTGATTGTGACACTCCCGGAGACTGTTTCCTTATCGTTTATTTTTGGATCCACTAGCTTTAAAGAATTGTTTCCATGTATTGTCATCCTGTTGGATCATGGACTCTTCACACAGTTGATTTGGTTCTTCACAGTTTACATAACACTTTCATATACATGAGTCACTGTACTTGCACAATATTTTAAAAAGAAATTGGATGAATAGTTTGCAAATGTTTTCTCCCATTCTACAGGTTGTCTGTTCACTTTGTTGATTGTTTCTTTTGCTGTGCAGAAACTTTTTTAGTTTATTATAATAGTCCCATTTGTCAATTTTTGGTTTCAGTATTTGAGCTTTTGAAATCTTAACCATTTTTATCTTTGCCTCTCTCAATGTCCTGAAGTATTTTCTCTGTTTTCTTATAATAGTTTCACAGTTCCAGATCTTATGTTTAAGTATTTAATCTATTTTGAATTGATTGTTGTATATGGTGAGAGATAGGAGTCTAGTTTCATTCTTCTGCACATACTTATCCAGTTTTCCCAACACAATTTATTAAAAAGGATGTAACTACAGTTAGATAGGAGGAATGAGTTCTGGTGTTTTATAGCACTGCATGGTGACTGTGGTTCACTATAATTTATTGAATATATTTAAAAGCTAGAAGAGAGGAATTTGAATGTTCACAATCCCAAAAATTTTGGGATGATAAAGATGCTCATTACTGTAATTTGATCATTACACATTGTATACAGGTATTGAAGTACCACTTTGTATCACATAAATATGTGCAATTATGATGTGTCAATTAAAAATAAAAGAAAAATATTAGTGCATTTGTTCTGTGGTTCTATATGATTAAAGTAGAATATTATTTTATGAAATGTCCTTGAATCATATAGAGGCCAAATCATAAAACTGTAAACTGAAAGAAAAAAAATAGGAGATGAGACGATATAAACACTCATAGTAAAATTTAAATACTTTAAGATAAATATTTCTTATAAATCTTTCTCATCCCGGTATTATTTGGGCCTGCAAGACTGAATTCAAGGTTTTTGACCTTGAGTTTCTTTATAGAATAAAGAACCTGGATTAAGGAGTAATTTCAACTTGGATTGTGCAATTATTATCACAGTCTATTTTAGAAGATGAAACTTTCAAAAGATAAAATATCTTAAGTGAACTTTTGGGCAGGAGACATATTCTGGGCTGTTTTCTAAACATTTGTAAAATAACATAAAGAAGAATAAAAATAAGCCATGAGTGAGATCCGAATCTGTGATCAATATCATGTCATATAGTTCTCAGTTTTCATTTCTAATCACCTTAGAAAGGACCATTCCTTCCTCTGAATTCCAGTTCAGCTTTGCATATAACGTGCATATGGCACTTTTACAAGTTTCATCTCCCCCACTGAATTCTAAATTCCTTAAAGGCAATGACTGAACTTTACTAATCTCTGTATCTCCTATGCATACAACAAGAACAGTTTGTCCTGCTCAGTAGGTGCTCAATCAACAATGAATGAATGGTAATTAAAAGAGATAATTGCTGCCTTTACTTTGGAGGAAACCATAGGACCATGATGAAGAAGCTCATGATAACAAATTGACACACAGAGGTAACATATGGCAATGAAGTTTAGCTTAAATGTGTGACCCATATTCCAGGAAATATGGTGGCATAAGGGCATGCATTCAGACTGTTCACTCTCTGAGACTGTGTAAAATAAACATTAAAAAGTATGCTGTCCGATTTATCAGATAGTGCACTACACAAGGCATTTTTAGAATGCAAGTCTCACAAAAAGTGGACTGTTTATTCAGCAATGGGCAAATTAAGGAATATTTGAGGATCAGCCCTGCCCCATAATCATGCTCCTCATTTCCCATGTTCTCACATCAGGAAGGACATACACTCTCATAGTGGTAGTGTTGGAACTTAATATAGTTATTTTTAAAAAATATTTAAAATGTTTAATTTAAACTTTTTAATTGATCTGGCTTCCATGTGGAAAATTGATTGAAAGAAGTCAACAGTGGGTACAAAAAATCACCGAAGAAGCTGTCACTGTAGGGAAAAGATGCTGATGATTTGGACTGGACTTGTGGCCCTGGATATTGGAGAGATTTGGAGGGGTGAGCTCATAGAAGTTGATGGTGTATTTAATATGAATATATAGAAGAAGTAGATGTCTGTAATATTTTGGCCCGAGGAGCTGGTACATGGGAACAATGTTTCTTCAAAGTGAGAAGACCAGAGAGGAGAACATGAGAAGCAAGATCAGGGATTCCTAGTTCTGCGTGTGTTGAATTTGAAATGCTTGAAATCAGTTCAAGTGAATGTATCAATGGGGACGTTGTGATTCTGGAGTTCAGTAGAAAACGCTGTGCTGGAGATACATATTTAGAAATCTTCCACATAGAAATAGTATTTTTTAGAACAAAATATATACTTTTGAATTTTCGAGATGGTAAAAAATTTGAAACCTGAAAATATATAACAAAGGGTAAATAAACCAGGAAATTGCAAATAATAGAAAAATAAGAACAAAAGAAAATGAAATAATGGAAGACAAAATACATCACCGGTAAGCAGAAATGTAAATAGAAAAAAATAAACTGCAGGAAAAAGAGACTTTACATGGGGTCACAAAACTAAATGTCTAAATTACAAAAGATGAACCCACAACAAAATGACTCAGAAAATATGAAGCTAAAGGTTGAACCCATATCAACCAGACACACATATAGGAAGCAAGGACCCAGTAAGAGACCTCCTGAGGTTTGGTCTCAGAGACCCAGAAGATAAGATGGAGTTGGGCTTTTGGGGACGATGGCTGCCAAAAGTAGCATAAAAATTGCAGAGCCATTTGTCATATTTATTTGTGAATTGCACCAGGGTTTGCAGGTAGGTAAGCAATGGGATGACTCTAACTCTTTGAGAAGAGGGTTAAGGACACTGGAGTCTAAACTTTCAGATTACACCACGTCTAACCTTCAAGTTCAACCTAAAGTCAATCCTCTTCCTCCCACTATTCTGTACCTGGCATCAGGGTGACCATTTACAAAGAACAAATTGAATTATTTCATTATACGGGTTCAACTCCTTTGCTTTTAGAATTTTTTTTTTTTTTTTTTTGAGTTGGAGTCTCACTCAGTCACCCAGACTGGAGTGCAGTGGCCGCTCCCGGCCACCGCAGCCTCGCCTGCTGGGCTCCGGAGATCCTTTCACCTCAGCCTTCCGAGTAGCCGGAATTACAGGCATGCACTACCACGCCCGGCTGATTTTTTTGATTTATTGTAGAGAAGAGGTCTCAAACCCGCGGGCTCAGGCAATCAACTCACCTCAGCCTCCCAAAGGCGCGGGATTACAGGCTGAGCCACCGAGCCCGGCTACTTTTAGAATTCTAAACCTAAATTGTTAGCATAACCTTGGTCATCTGGCCTCTGCTGACTTCCTGGCCTCATTTTGTGCAACTTTCTCATCTTCTCTGTACTCTAATCAAAGCACTCTTTCATTTTCATAAAGGATCTTCTTGTTGTTGTAGGCCTATTACAGAGCCTTCTACTCTTTCTGGAAGTTTCTATGCCCTTTCCAGTTTAACAATGCTTTTCTATTCTGCAGATCTTATATGAAAGACCTCATTCTTAAAGTCTTTTCTTACACTTGTTTATCCCCTCAAGAGTTAACAGTTTGCAATTACATATTTGAAATACTGGAATATTGTGGAATAATTACTCAAAATATCTGCAATCTTAACTAAACTGCATGCCTCATGTGAGTAGAGTCCTGTCCAGTTTAGATCCTTTTATTCTCTGTGTTTAGTACAGAGCCAGGCACAAAAGCAAAATTGTTTGTTCTGTATTTTTATACTGTTTCTGATGATAGACGCATGGTGCCATATGAGAAGTTAGTAGGTAGAGGAAGTTGATCAATGAGTATTTGTTGGATGGATTAATTCATTCTAGGACATTCTTTCTTGCCTATCTGATATTGGTAAAAATTGATAAAGGAGAGAAACATAGGAAAAGGGCATTTAGCAATTCTCCTTTTGACTTATTTCTACAGGATAATTTCTGTGTATCAGTTTCTGGATTTAGGTGATAAGATCTAAAAGCAGAGCTCTCATTTGCTCCAAAAGGGATGCTGGTTCATTTTCCCCATCCAACTGAAACAGGAACAAAATCTGACGTAATGACACCTAATAGTAGCAAAATATGTTTAGTCCCTTCCCTTCTAACCTCTTCAAAATGTAATCCATATTAAGAAAATATAGATGAGTTTCAAGTAAAATTCCAGCCATGTGCTGTGTCCAGACTCACCATAATCAGAGCACTGTCAGTTTCAGTCATTTCAGTCTGCAACTTCTTGTTCTCTTCCTTTCATCTTTAGGAAGCGATACCCAATATTCCATGTTAATTCTATTGGCAGCAAATTAGCTGTCCTTCACCTCATAAAGACGATGAAAAGTTGGTTTCTGTGGTCTTCTTGAATAACTGAGATGATGGATTTTTGGCACTCGAAATATTTTTGACCTCATGTAGATTTGATTAGTGAGTTAATTTGGGAATCTGGTTATTTTGCAAAGAGCAAGTTATAGAGGAGATGTAGATTGGAGAACATTGAAGAGATTTGCCTTTCTCAGATACTATACAGAATAATCAGTTACTATTTGCCTCATTATAGTTCCGGCTGGAGACAAAAAACACCAAATAAATATGCTGTAAATTAGTTAATGCTTGAAATTTCTATATTACTGATTGTCATATGGTACTCCTTCCCTTCCCTTCTCTTTCCTCCTTCCTCTCTCTCTCTCTCTCTCTTTCTCTCTCTCTCCTTCCTTCCTTGCCTCCTTCTCCATCTCCTCCCACTGCTCCTACTCTTCCTCCTCTTCTTCTCTTTCTCTTTCCTCCCCCTAACTCTTTCTCTCTTCTTGGAAATCTGTTTAGAGGAATTAAGATGCACCAAAAACGAATAAGTCAGTTCAAATTCAAATCTTTGAAGATGTTACTGAATGGTAGTTGTCATATGATGAAGTGGGTTTTGTTTCAGAAATCAAACCTATAGAGGTAAAATGCTTAAAGTTGATTTTCTCTGTTTATAAAACAAAAATTACTTCAAAAAGTTTAAATTAAAAAATTTGTTAAAATAGGAGCAAATACACAAATGATTAGATTTACCTCATAATTCTATTGGATCACATATAATTTTGTACAAACTGCTTTAGGAGAGCTGCATATTATATTACTCATAAAATTTTTAAAGATAGAAAATATATTTATTTTTCCCTTTTAGCATAAGACTGGTTATACAATTGCTGCCAAAGTTGTTTTTAAATTGAATATTATAATAAAATACATGTCTACCATGGCTAGAATCATGTTTTCTTTGTCTTAAACCTTGCCCTATAATTAGTACAATGATACTGTATGAGCTGACACTATTTTCCATGCATAACAAGAGAAGAAAATGGTTCCCTTAATATTTTTTTTTATGGGTATAAAGTACTTGTGAAATATTACTTGGAAAACATGCTTTTATTTTGAAGGATATTTACTTAAAACCTCTTTTAACACAAAAACAAGCAAACAATAAAACCTCTACAGACATACAGACATATAAAAAATGTCCCCAACAGGGAGAGCACAATTTTAAAAATAAAACGAATGGTAATGAATTTTTCAGTATCTAAAAACATAACTTTTTTCTAAAATTTTGAAACAAAGTCATAAAGCAAATATTTAAAAATTTTTAATAAAATAATAAATAACATAACAGGCATACATATACACATATATAATAGCAAATCAATAATGATGAAATAAATAAAAAGAGAGGGCCACATCAGTACTCTATTCATAGTTTAAAATAGCTTTATCATTTTTCCTAATTGTAAACAATACCTCATAAAAATGTAGAAGATACAGAAGGTAATTTAGAAAATAAAATTTAACAAACTCCATCACAAGGGGCTATCCATTGTGAATGTACTGTATCTCTTCAAGTTTTACCAGCAGCAAGTGGGAGGCACATTGGCATAAGGACCAGAGTGAAACCAGCCCATTTCTCTGATCCCTGAAGATCTCAGGGATTGACAACTTAAGATAGATGGTCTGTTGTAATGGCTCCAGTGTGAGGCCAGAACGTCTACCTAGGTGAAAATTCTCCTTGCCAGGATTTCATCTGGGCTTCCCTGTAATGCACCTCGAGAGCCTCTCTGTTGGAAGAATTTTGATAGCAGGTAGTTGGGGTTATGGATGGAGGACATATCTGAACCTGGCATAATGACCTTGAAGTAAGACCTGGGGACAGACTTGGATGGAATGGTAGTAGTACAGTAGGCTGTGCGTTGGCTGACTCTGGTAGGCATGGCTGGGGGCAGTACAGCTTCTGTTTCTTTGGCACAAACACATGCTAGACTTGCTTTCTGCTTCAGCATTTCTTTCCCCATTAATCACATTAAAAATATCAGAGAGACTGCATTTGCTTTTTTAAAATTTGATTGCTGATAATACAAGGGATCATGCTCATTTCTAACAAAATGAAGTCAGAAGCATAATTAAATTCCTAAGGCTTTCAAATACGGCTGTAATTCCCTATTAACAATATAAAATAAGAATCCAAGAGTGTTCTGTGTATCAACATATAATAATATTAAAAAGCTTGTTTGTAACATCTTCCAAGGGTAATGTGATAAAGAATTATTGAGAATTGCCATCAGTCACCAGATTTTCTTATGGGATACTTGTGATGGGCAAATGTTGAAGTAACAACTTAGAAATAAATGTGATTTCTACATTTAGAAGAGGTAAGTAATATATGTGAGCAACTTACCACAGTGCTGAGCCATAGTAAGTTTCCTATCATAGGCCAAATAAGCACACACTAAACTTCAGAACAAAGAAACCACTGGACAGTACTGTCTCAATACAGCATTGTTAGATGTTTAAAATTCCCTTGCCTTCCATTCCCTTTGCTAATCTCTACACTTATTCAGAATCCATGCTAGAGCCATGCCTGACTTTCCCAAGCCCCATCTTCAATACATACAGTCAGACCTTTCCAATTTATATGTCATCTCTCCATTCTAGTAGTAAAAACATTTTATTTTTACAATTATTTCACCCCATAATACTATATTACATACATTTATTTCCAAGTGAATATTTAAATAATTTAATAGAATTTACTTGCATTTGATACCAAAAGAAGTGAGATCGAATGCTCCCCTTAAATACATTATCCAACTTAAATGAATTTTTGTACATGGTAAAAGGTAGAGGTGAAGTTTTTTTTTTCCCATATAAATACCTAAAATTTTCAGCACAATTTACTATAAAAACATTTTTATTATGCAAGTCATAAGTTTATCTAATAAAAACTTGAATGAAAAAATGATAGATGGAAATTCATTACTCTTTGGTATTTATCATTTTACTTCAGTTTATTTTATGTGTATGAGTACAGAAATCTTGCTTTCATGTTATCCTCTCTTCCTCTTTCTTACAATAATCTTATTTATTCAATTATAACATGCAAAAATTTAACATTTTAATATTTGTGAAATAGATCTTACCATTGTTTTACAAAGAATAAACCAACCTTTTTGAAGTCCACATAGATAAACAAACTATGCCTTGTCCTAGCAGAACACTGTGAACTCAGCTATTTGTAAAGGCAGTTTATTTTACTGCTATCTCAACTGAGTTATTTCCACTAGAAGTGCCAAATGTGTTTAAAATTTAAGTTGAACCTGAATCTTTATTTGTGAAAAACAATTTTAAAAGACAATAAATTAAAAGATCTGAGAACTCTCATTTTCAACAATGAAGGAGTAGTTGATATTTGTTTTACCCTTTCTCCACAAACAAGTAGAAAAATAAACAAATTTCATCAAATAACTCTTTAAGATATTGGTCAATGGAAAAAAATTATAAATGTTATCTTTGAAATGAGGAAAAAAATGAATTGAGTTTTATAATTACTTTGCCCAGCACTCCCAGAGGCACTTTATGAATCTTTTTGGGAGAAAGAACTCAAGCAGGAGATGGAAAAACTGTTGAGTTGAAGATGTAGAAATGATAAATTGTGCCAGTGCAACTGAATAAAAATTGAAACACAGAGTGCTAAAGAAAAAGAATTATTGAAACAAAGAGTTTCTATGCACACACACACACACACACACACATAAGCACGTGCATATGTATGTACACATATATATGAGTGTGTGTATGTGTGTGTGTGTGTGTGTGTGTATATTATATATATATATATATATTCACTTTTTGCATGTGTAAAGTGAAATTATACCAGAATGAACAAAGAAAAACAGAGCACTTTAAGCTAATCAATTTCCAGAGCACATACATAATTGGAGAGTGAACCAACCAGAGTAAGAAGACCCTTTAGAACATCCAGAGTATTCAATAAAGAAGAATCCATAAGAATCACATTTTATAGATAGTATTAAATTAGCCCTGGAATAAAGGTTTATTCAGACCTTCCTAATGAAACTTAAAGTTAAGCTCAAAATAATCATAGTGATCCACAAATTATTTAACTCACTGACAAAAGGAAGTTAAACAGTCTTTAAGGAAAATAGAAAATCATAATATTCCATACATAAAGTCACAATGTCAGGCTTTCAATCAAATATCACTAGTTTATAAAGAAGTGGAAAACTGTGACATATTACAGACAAAAAAAGCTAACACAAATGAAACTAGTAATATTAATAATATAGATTACGTAAGCTAGCCATGACTATAAAACTGCGTATATAAATATGTACAAAGTTTTAGAGGATAACAGAAACAAAATGATATGAATAGTTAAAGACTTGTTATATAACCTAATAACACTCCTTAACCTGAAAATTATATAAAATTAAAAAGAAAAGTTAGTGATCTTAATTAAATATTAAATATTATTGAAGAAAAGATCAAATAACTTGAAGTTGAGCAACAGAAATTACACAAATGGAATCATAGATAAAAATAATTCCTAACAAATTTAAAAGAAGCTCAATGTCCTATGAGACAATGTCATTTTATTTAATATACAGGGTGTACAGAAGTTGAAGAGAAAATATTTTAAGTAATAATACAAATTTTCAAAATTTGATAAAAATCATAAAACTGTATTGTAGCCACCTGAAAATAGAGGATGGATTCCAACTCAAAATTGTGTGCAAATGTCAAGACAGTTGATGCCATACACATACTATGAGGGTATGAAAGTTTTATTACTCACATAACAAGCCCCCTGGGAAGAGTAAAGGATGCTTTTCAAGCTGATCTGGAAATGATTTCAGAGAACAGGAAAAGAAGGGGGATTGGCTTGGGGTTTTAATTGTGGTTAATAAGCAGGGAGGCATAAGCATTCACCAAAGTAGGACATAGCTGACCTTTTTTGAAATCAGTTTCCAAGATGTTGAAAAGAGAAGAGAGGGACTAAAAAGCTTTTAGCACTCAAATATCAAAAAGTGGAGTCAGACTATTTATTACAACCCATAAAACCAAAAAAAATTAAGAAAATTTAACCAGGACAAACACAAAGAGAACCATGAAGAATAAATGACAATCAAATTGCTGCAAGATAATTTGAGAAACAGAACATTTTAGAAGAACAAGAAAAGAAAGACACATTTTATAAAGAGGGACACAGGTAAGAATGACTACAGACTTTTTGTCAGAATCAATGCAAGATAATATACAATGGTCCAAGATCTTTAAAGAGCCAAAGGTGGAGAGTGGGAGAACATAAAGAAAATAACCTAAAATTCTCCTTTCATCAAACTCTGTTTAAAAGAAAACGAGAGCACAGAAATATATAGATCTTCATGTGGTAATGACCAAGTAACATTGCATGTGACCAACTTTTCTGACAAGTATAAACTCTGAAGAGAATGCAAAAAAAAAATAGCTGTCTGAAGGCACTGGGGAATAGAAACACTCAGATTAGTGCACATCCAGTGGAGAGAATTATAACATAGAGTTATCATTATCACAGATATTACCATGGACTCTAGTGAAGTTATATACAAATGGAGAAGTGAGAGGAGAAGGAGAAATAGAAGAAAAAGGAAAGAGAAGGTAAGAGAAGACAAAGAAGAAAAAAATCATTTAGGAAATCCTCAAATTATGTCTACCCACATCTCTGGCTGGAACTCCCTAAGAAGCTCGGCTATATAAAAAAAGTATCTCAACTAGAATCAGAGCTAAAGAACAACAGCAAGCTAATTTTCAACTTGAGTTCAACTAAGATAATTTCCTGCAAAAACAAAACAAATGACTTACTTAGGGAGAAAAAATAACAAAAATCAGAATTTTCACAACTCATCACTCATAATACCTAGAATAACTCCTCCAGCTAAACGGATGAAGAAATTAAACATAAGACATAAATTAGTAATATCCAGAAGGAAAGAGAGGGCATCACCAAAGATTCTACAGAAATTAAAAGGATAATAGGAAAATATTATGAGCAATTTCATGCCAATAGCATTTTAAAATTAGATAAAGTAACAACATTTCTTAAAGAATGCTAATTTTAAAAACTAACCTAAGCAGAAATAGAAGAGAAAATAGACTTCTGTCAATTAAATAAATCATATTCATAATTAAAAACCTTCTGAAAAAGAAAACTCCTGGCCCAGATGGCATCACTGGTGAATTCTATCCAACATTTAAGAAAGAAATAATTGCTATGCTACAAAAATTATATCAGAAAATAGAGGAGGAAGGAACACTTCCCAACCAATTTTATGAAGCCAGAATTACCCTCTATCAAAACTAGACCAAGGTATTACAAAAACAGAAAATTGTAGACTAATGTGTTTAATGGACACATATCACACACTTAAAATACATTAGCAAATTGAATGTGTGCATGTATGCATATATATGTATATATACAACTGCATATATGTATGCATACACCATGTCTTGCCTTAGTGAGCTTTGTCAAAGAAATGCAAAGTTGGTTTAACATTCAAATATGAATCAGTACAATTCATGATATTAGTAGAATTAAGAGAAAAAGTATATTTCAATAGACACAAAAAAGCATTTGACAAAATCCAATACCAATGGAAAACAATAAATGAATCAATGGAGAAATTACCACATAAGATGGAGACTGCACTAATAAAAGAAGAAACAAAAATGAGAAAAGAAAAATAGAGTGAGAAATTAAGATGAAACAAGAATGGTGAGAGTGTTAGAGACAACAAAAGGCATGCAGAGATGAGAAAGAGATGCAAGAATTCAGCAAGTGTCAAGGAGAAAGAAAACATGTGAGAGCTTGAGATAGAAAGGAGGCAGGGAGAAGGGAAAACGAAGGAGATAAGGAGAGTGAAAAATGCATCTAAAGGAATTAGAGACTCTTATTTGGACTTGTAACAAAAAACACAATGTTGACTGTTTACATATTTTAATATCCAGTTTCCTAGGTGTCATTATCCTGAAATAAACTGTCTTAGAGCAGTGTTCTCAAAGTATAATCTTCAGACACTTGCATCAGAACCATTTTGGTTACTATTGTTAATGTCACATCCCCATTCTCTACCAATTTCAATGTTAATGTGCACCTTATGAAATTCCAAAGAACACTAATGTCTAGAGAAGCAATTTATACACATAAGCGCTCACAGAATACATAAAACAACAAATCACTTAATATGGTCTCCTTCTAGGATTTCTGAAATCTGAGTTGAATCTACCATTTGATCAAGTGTATGCTCCAAAAAGATTCTATGCAAAAGTTAGATTCCAGTCATTACCGCGCAAGCACACTGACTACTGGGCTATCACTTGGTGTGCTCATATGTCCTCCCATCACCTACACTTACCGCCTTCTTCAGTGTCATATGCTGCACAAATCCAGCTCACAGTGAGCATTTCTCCCTCCGTCTCCTGTGATACATATTGCCTGTGCTCCATCTTCCATCCCACCATGGAGTATGAACCAGGTCTGCAAGCTGTGTCGTTTGTGTTGCTTTACTTTCTCTCAACCTCTGTGATGTCTTCTGCAACACATGAAGTTAGCCTTGTTGTTCTAATTACCTAATTATCTAATTACTTAGGTACAGCAAACTTGGGAACAGTTTGCTGATGTAGACAGTGGCTCATCAGTGGAACATTCCCTATTCTGTTTACTGAACCGTGGTTACAGGTGATACAATTTACTGAGGCTCCCAACCCAGACATTTGGGCATTTCTCTGAGACCTCTCTCCTTTGCCCAATTAATGCAGACCTTTCATTCTCAAATATCTGATAAACCCATCCTTAACACACCATCCCCATGCAATAGTCTGTGTTTAGCCCTTATTGCTTCTTATTGGGGTTGAAAATTCGTCTCACATCTCAGTCCTCCAAAAGCCTCCTCACCAATCCTGAATGCACAACCCCTACAAAAGGTATCTTTTGAAAATATAAATATGGTCATCTCACTCCCTTGCTTGAAATGCTGTAAATACTTCATTTGTCTGTATATTACAGCTGAATGCCAACTGCCTAATGTTAGGCTTCCTTTTGTCCTTACTCTACACCTCACAGTCTCTGTGCAGCATGGCACTAGAAGCTCGGTTTTCAGAATAAAAAAGAAGACTGAATTCAAATCCCAACCTTCATCACTTAACAGCTGTTTGACTTGAACAAGTCATTTAATTCTCAAAACCTCAATGTTATCATATAAAAGTGAGGATAATAATAGCACTGTGTCATAAGGTTATGACAATGAGTAGTTGAAATGGCACAAGCAACACATTTAACGTAGCTTCTGGCATACAGCAAATGCTAAATAAATGCCAGTTTTTACTATTATCTCATGCCTCTGTGTCTTTTTGCAATTCCTTCTGATTAGAATGTCCTTCCTATCCTTGTCTAACTACAAAACTCCCATTCTTTTGCTTCTATTTAACTGCTACCTTCTTTGAGAAGTCTACTGATAATTCACATTAGATATTTTATCTTGTTTTCCCAATCCTCTAACTCACTCCACTATAAGAGTGCTAAAATATGTGTCTTCCCTGATAAACAGTAAAGAAAGGGATTCACTATATTTATTTCTATATCTCTAGACGCTTAGAACGATAATGCTGTGGCTCTGAATCATCAATCAGTTGGTTGAAAGGAAGAATGGTCATTCAATATCATTGTATATCTACCATGGGTCATTCTTATCTCTTTGAGTATATTTAAAGTAGCATTAAAGCACACAAAACTTCCAGGGCAGAAGAAATTCAATCGTTTCTTTCTTTCAAAATATAACTTCATTGGAGGGATAAGTGAGCACAATCAATAGTCAAAGTGAATTCCTTTGTTCCCTAGGGAATGCTCCCTAGTTCATACAGATGCCAACCATCTCCCCCAGTAGGACCCACACTGTTAAGTAAGACATTCCTATTTTTGTTGTGGTAATGATGTTATTGCATGAGGATACATGGGAAAGTGAGACTCATGCTTCCATTCCTGACTGGAAGAAGCTGGTCTCCAGCTTGTGAAAGGAGCTCTTCTATAAGACACTTCTTTTTAATTGGAGCACATAAACTATGCTAAGCTTGTCTTATCGTAGGTTTCCTAATACGTTGGATCATGACAATTTTGGGAACTGTGTTTACCACCCAGTTTGGGACAATGTGTTAGTTTAAAAGAACTATTGTTTGTGCCTTGGAAGCATGGATTTCCCAAGCTTCTACAAGCAGGCAATACTCTGAAACAGTTTTTGTCTATTGCTACACTGCAATCACTTGCTTCATTGTTGGTATTCAGTTTGAGAAGGAAAAAAAAAAAAAAGAAAGAAAGAAAAGAAAAGGAATTGTCATCTGCAGCTGCAACTCCAAAACCTTCTGGGACTCAAGACACATTAGAATTGCTGAAACTGTTAGAAGAATCTTTTCTCATTGTTACTGGACTTTTTCACCTTCAGTTCATTTCTCAAGTCTTCTCAGATCCAAGGAGGATTATGTTTTTGTTACCTAAACCATATCATAGAATCTATTATTTTTAGCCTTGAAGAGAATTTTTCTTTTACAGATCCACCACAAGTTTATCAAATTACTCTACTGTTCTCTTCTTTATAAAAGGCTTCATATTTTAGCAAATAACTAGATTTCCTATGAATTTTTAAAGGCTATTAGCTAATATCTCAGAAAAATAAACAATAGGTAAAATATTTTAGTTGCATACCAGACCCTTTTCCTTGTTGTCATGCTTATTTAGATTTCCCTAATTGAGAATCTGTGGGTGGGTATTTGTCCCAGAAGCCTCCTGTGTCAAGACATCTGGTTCACTAATTATTACGCTGCCCTTTAGCAGTGACCAACTGCAAGCACCACTTCTCCCTGGACCTACAAATGACACGCAGTCTTCCTTAAATCTGAAGTCGGCTGACAATGATGTGAGACAAATATGCAGAGAAAGTTGCCAGGCTGCTGGCTTTGTGTTTACAGTATAGTTTGGCTGTGGCAGAGTAATTCTTCTAACTACACCACCTGCAAGTTATGTCAACCATTGGTGTTTTTTGAATAATAATTGTCAAGAAGGAAATATTTTGTTGCATGAAAAGTTCAAGTTCAAGAAAAACAATGTGTTTGGATAAATATCTTCATAGGAACAATCAATTCTCACCTATCTTCCCTAATGCACAGTTTACCAGGCTGGGCTACAGACCAGAGAACACAACAGGATGACATTCAGTGAAAAGAAATTATTATTTAATTAAAATATTGTCTTTTTGAGTCAAAAATATAATTTTAGACTCAAGTGAAAGTGTACTTATTTTATATTGCTCTGTCTGCATGACACTGGACAAGTTATTTAATCTCCTGCCTCCTCACTTTTCTATCATGCAAAGGGGAATAATTTGTCTAGTTTAACATTATTAGTTGGAGAGAAGAGGGAATCTTAATGAGAGTCTGAAATGTACCCATTCTCAAAGAATGTTTCTTTCCTCTGTATTGTACAGACATTCTGCCTCAATAAATAAAAAGATTCCTGTCATATAACAGTAGTATAATAAATGGTTTAAGTCAGATTCTTCTGAAATGGTCTAAAGCAACCCATGGCAGAGATGACAGGAAAGTTGAAAATAATGCATTCAATATAATCAAGATTTCCACCTTAAGCTACCAAATGAAAAAATGAATATTTTTCTTTGAGGATAATTCTGAAAAGCAATTTAGAAACAACTGTGAGATGTACAAGGTCTGATGATTAAGTTTGCAAACTCATCTTAGAAAGAGGGCAACATATCTCATTGTTGAATATCACTATGGTCACCTTCTAAGTATTCCCCTTGGGAAGCTATGCACGAGTGCCAGCATCTAGTCCACCCATCAAAGCAATTTTGGAACTTCTTTTTTGGAATGGGCATCAGAACTATCATCATATTACCCTTGATGTCCTGAATGTCATCAAAATGTCTTCCTTTCAATATTTTCTTTATCTTCGGGTAAAGAAAAATGTCATTGGGAGCCAGATCAGATGAGTAGGGAGGGTGTTCCAATACAGTTGGATTTTCCTAACAATTTCTCTATCAATGTTTATTTGGTCAGCTATGCTTCTGACAGTCAGCTGACGATTTTGACACACGATTCAATTAATTTTTGCAATGTTGTCATCAGTTCTGCCCGTTACTGACCATACTGACCTCTCTTCATCAGTGACACTTTCTGTCTCCTCAGAAAAACATTTAATCCATTTGTACACTGCCATTTTCTTCATGGCACTATCCCCATAAATTTGGACTGATTTCACTTCCACTCTTTCTAAGTTTAACAAAAAGTTTAATGTTTGTTTACTGTTCTAATTCAAACCCTGACAGTCTTGCTCATTCCAAAAAGAGTTCCAAAATTGTTTTGATGGGTGAATGAGGGCTGGCATCAGTATACAGTTTCCCAAGGGAAGTACTTTGAAGATGACTGTAGTGATATTCAGCAATGAGGTATGTAGCACTTTTTCTAGGATGAATTCACAAACTTGTTGTCAAATCTCATTGAGCTCAAGAAACCAGTCACATAAACAGATAGACTCTAGTAGAATTTATTTTTTTATTTTATATATTTTTTTGAGTTGGAGTCTCACTCTGCCACCCAGACTGGAGTGCAGTGACCGCTCCCGGTCACCGCAGCCTCCACCTGCTGGGCTGTGGCGATCCTTCCACCTCAGCCTTCTGAGTAGCTGGAACTACAGGCGCACGCTACCCCGCCCGGCTGATTTTTTGATTTATTGTAGAGATGAGGTCTCGCTGTCCAGGCAGGTCTCAAACCCGCGGGCCCAGGCAATCCACTCACCTCAGCCTCCCAAAGGCGCGGGATTACAGGCTGAGCCACCGGGCCCGGCTCTAGTAGAATTTAAAGCTCCCATGCTCATAGATTGGAATAATCAACACTGTGAAGATGTCCATCCTACCTAAGGCAATCTGCAGATTTAATGCAATACCCATCAAATTACCAGCAACAATCTTCTCAGACCTAGAAAAAACAACACAGGAATTCATATGGACCCCTGTCTATCCCCATACACAAAAATTAACTCTAAATGGATCAGAGACCTAAATGTAAAACCTCAAACCATAAGAACCTTAGAAAATGCAGGACATACCCTTATGGAAATTGGAACTGGCATCCAATTCCTGAACAAAACCCAAAACTCACAGGCCATAAGAGATAAGATAGACAAGTGGGACCTCATTAAACTGACAAGCTTCTGCAAAGTCAAAGAAACCATCAAGAGAGCAGGGAGACAATCCACAGACTGGGAAAAGGTATTTGTCAACTCCAGGTTCGACAAAGGCTTAACATCTTGGATGTACAAGGAACTCAAACATGCTGAGAGGAAAAAACAAACAACCCCATTATAAAGTGGGCAAAAGATATGAACAGACACTTCTCAAAGAAAGACATCCGAGCAGCCAACAGACACATGAAGAGATATTCAACCTCACAAAATCATCAAGGAGATGCAAATCAAAACCACACTGAGATACCACCTTACTCCAGTCAGAATGTTCATTATCAATAACTCAAAAAATAACAGTTGCTGGAGATGGTGTGGGGAAAGGGAACACTTCTACACTGTTGGTGGGAGTGCAAACTAGTGCAACCTCTGTGGAAAGCAGTGTGGTGATTCCTAAAAGCTCTAAATATCGACCTTCCTTATGACCCTGCAATCCCCCTACTGGGAATATACCCTGAAGAACTCAAATCACTCTATCAAAAAGATACCTGCACATGAATGTTTATTGCAGTATTGTTCACAATAGCAAGAACCTGGATCCAACCATGTTGCCCATCAAAAGAGGACTGGATTAAAAAAATGTGGTACATATACAAGATGGAGCACTAAACAGCCATGAAAAAGAACAGAATCATGAATTTCGCAGCAACCTGGATGGAACTAGAATCTATAATACTGAGTGATCTCTCACAGAAAC